>NC_064283.1:7087681-7157812 GCF_019186545.1 Solanum stenotomum
GGGGGGGGGGGGGGGGGGGGGGGGGGGTTAGTTTAGCTTTCCAAGCGTGGATGTTATTGTTGGAGAATCCACAAACCAAATTGGCTCCATTTATGGGGTCTCATGCCCCACTTATTATCTTTAAATCACATTTTATCTTCTTAATGCTCTCTCCACACGGCATTCTAATTAATATATTTATTTATTTATAAGTATCAATAGTGTAAGGTATTTTTTTCACGTAATTAATATAATTTAACATATTTATGCCATATCGTTTGTCATATACAAAATTTATTTACTATCAGACCATTACTAATTTCTGACTGACGTTTTATTTAAATTTACCTCATGCGTCAGTAGAAAGTTTTTCCATTAGAAGTGTAACATAAGAACCAAATTTCCATGGGTTCCATAAAATTATCGATTTTTTAGTAGTAATTCTTTTACTTATTACCGACAATTTACTTGTAGGGGACCTTTAAGTGATTCGATATATTTTTTTTATATTATTAGTTTATAAAAGTTAACTCTACCTTTATAAGGTAAATGTAAGATTTTTCTACATATCACCTTCTTCATATACCCCTGGTAAGATAGCATTGAATATATTATTGTTATTATAGTAAATACACAAAAAGTTAAATATCCAAAGGAAAAAATTACTCAAAATATTACTAGCTTCCTTAAAAGCAGTACAAATGTCAAAATTACCAGCTAGAAATGTTGAAAATTATGAACTCAAAAGCAAAATTGTTGCAGCATTAATGATGAAGAGTGAAATCCTTCACTACTAAGACATAAATTAGCACTATGGAAAAACCCATGAAATCTTTTTTTATGAGTTGTTGAGGTGCCAACGTATATATAAATTGACAATTTGATCATGACATAAAAGATTATTGAACATTAATGCCCACATGTGTACCTCATTTTACCTCTTTTTTTTTTTGTTTATTTTGAGATAAATCTACACTTCTCTAAAATAAACTAAGCATGTTACATCTCCCTCATTCCTAGACCTAAAATCTTTATCGAGTTAAAAATTGGGATTCGAATTAGATTTAAAGAGATCTTTAAATTTGAAAATTCGAGTCATACAAACTATAAACAAAAATATTTATATTTTTTATATGACTGGATAAATAAAATGTGTATAGGAGAACATTATCATTCCAAATTTCTTGGAAGATTTAAAATAAAGATTGTAAAATGTGTCATCTCACTCGAGTGGAAGCTTATTAGTTACGTTATCATCGATCACTTTAATATGGATTCATATTTTCATTGTAATTTCTTAGGGGTACGTAAAAAGAGTGATCTTGTAGAATAAAATTACTGAAATACACATATAAATTAGTTTCTTGTTTCGTTTTTTTTTTTTATAAAAAAATACACCAAGATCATATCTAATGGTGGGTGGGTAAGCTACTAAAGTCAATAAATCTCCTAAAAATTATGACTTCAAATTAACTGGTCAATCCACATCCACCAATCTTGAGTAGTTACTTCTTGACGCGTATCACATTATAATGGGTTAGCACGGTACGTTAAGTTCTTGATATATGCAGAGTTCGTAAAAAAGTCGGATCACAATAATTTATTATATACAATATTTTCTTACCCTTTTTATAAGTGATTGTTTTGATCGTTCAAATTTGTGACCTCCTCATTACATAACAATAGTTTTATCAATTACATTAAGATTTTCCTTATTAACACATGAACGATAATCATAATAATATATTGTTCAAAATAGAAAGAAAAAAATATTAATTTAATTACTGATTGTTGGACAAAAAGATTACTAAAGCTGGTATAGTGGTATGGAGGATAATTAAATTAGGGTGAAGACGTGACTTAGGGAATCCTTTACTTTACATCTCATTTACAATTATATATTACATAAAAATATAGTCTATTAATTTCACATTTTTTTTTTGTAATAAGCAGAGACAAATTAATAATACCAATTACAAATTCAGTCAAACTCAATAATTTCAACTTAGACAGATCACATATATATGAATTAAAAAATCTATTAAACATATATAAAATTTAACAATATTTCGAACCTAAAAAATTTAAATTTTGAATCTGTATTTGTGCGTCACGAAAAGAGAAGATGAAATGAACTTGATTGGGCGTGTGATTATTGTTCCCTCCACTCCAAGCAATAGGGCATTTGATTTATCAATTTATCCATCTGTTGTTATCCATAATTTTTCTCTTTGGTTTTTATAAATAATTGGCTTCAATGGATCTTCTCATCTGTACACAAGATTTGTTTCAGGTGATTAAATCATGGTCGTGACATTATTTAATTATTTTCTTTTTTTTCCCTGTCTAACCATGCCCTATTAGTCACTAATTAATATATAGTACATCCACTTTCATTTCTTTCATTAATTTAATAATTTAATTAATTAATTATTTAATCAAGGTTTGGTTTAGTAAGCAATATTCTCATAATTAATTACCAAATCCGATTATTTGGAGAAGAAAATAATTAGATGGGGTATTATATGTACGTCATGTATTGAGTAATTAAGATTAATTTTAGGTATAATTAGAGCAATAGTCAAAGAACCGATCGGTTGAGGATTTGACTGTCGTTATCAAATAATCACCTAATCAAATTAATTAATCAGAATGTTAATAAATATGAGCTAAGCTAAATGAAATAAAATAAGTATTAGAAAATAAAAAAAAAATCAATCAGAAAAGAATATATTCGCTTCACATACAAATTAATTATTATGAACTAAGCAAGTGACAAATATAATTTTAGTTCTAGAATTTTACATAAGGACAATTTTAATTAATATTATTGTATGTTATGCCACCATAATTGGGTGATGTATCTAGAATTAAAAAAAAATTAAGTGATGTTGATGCAAATTTTGTTGTCATTAATTGTTTAGAACTGAAATATTAAAGAATAAATTTGATCAAGCTGATACATAGGGTGATGAAATGTGTTTCACAATAATAGAAACCAACTAGCTAGTCAAAGGTTTATATATAGTGAATGTTAATAATTATATATAAAAAATCATATATTACTGCATACTAATTAACAATAACATACTCAGTGAAATCTCATAAGTGAAGTGTAAAGAAAGCAGACATCCGGACCTTATTCTTATCTTGTGTGAAGTAGAGAGATTATTCCCAATAGACCCCGACTTAAGGAAAGTATTATGAAAAATAAGTCTGATAAATACAAGAATAAAAAACTATAGTGAAAATATTGTAGAAAAGAACTATACTGGCAAAAAAAAATAACATTCAAATATAACTGCCAAAGATTGCGTGTGCATGATTTTTAATCATGATCTTCTGACTAAATTCTTAATATGTAGTTGTCTTTGATAAAGAACATTTTACCTCCAATTTGAAATTTTCTTATAAGAATTCAAATTTGTCGAGATCCAAATTAGATATATCGAAAAATAAAATGAAAAAAGTACAGTTATATCCCATAATCATGTATTTCACCACTTGAATATTTCAAAAAACAAAAAGTACTAGTAAAAGAAATGGGGGAAATAAGGGATAATAAAAAGTTGATAAAGAGTAAAGTAAAGAATATCAGTATTGATTAAATACTTGGTTGTGCAAAGTGCATTAGTGTGCTAGAATAAAGTTGTTTCTTTTATAATTTTTATGATATAAAAAGGGAGTCTTTATCCCTGTTTTTGGGGGTACCCCATTGATGGCTCTCTTGATGGTTCAAATAAAGCCATAAATCACATCAATGAAAAGTAATATTGTACTCTTTAGTAGGCCATATTTTCACCCATTCTCTTCTCTCTTTTTTCTCATCTTCATGCCTTTTAACCTCAGTCTTAAAGTAGAGTTATTGATTGTTTGAACTCTCAAAGTAAAGTCCATATCTAATTGGATAAACAGTGACTACATCCATTTTCTTTTAAAGGTTTTATGTTATCTACATTGTAATTTCACGAGTGAAATCTGAAGAGAACAGTATGTAGGAAAATCTTCTCACATATTGTGAAGATAATAAAATTGTTTTTGATAGACTTTATGTGCATTGATAATGTATAGAATTTTTCATGTGTCAAATAATGATGATGTTAGATTTTTTATTAAGAAATTTTAAAATATAATAGATCGTATACTTACTAAAAAGCAGAGCCAAGAAGTCCCACATTGAGGGTAAAATACTCCATAACAAAGGTGACTCCGTACTCGAGAGGACTCGAATCCGTGACCTCTTGATTAAGGATGAAGGAGTACTTACCACTTCACCATAACCTTTGTTGGTGTGGAGGGGAGTTAATATATTACTATATAAGTAAAAATGATTATTTTCTCTTGCCTAACTAAATAATGTAATTTTCTAATGAATTGAATATATGTAGTTCCACCACTACTGTTAAGTTAAATTTATGTCTATATTAAACATTATATGAAAACTTGAAAATACAGTAAATTACTAGATCTCCCTATTTTCGACTGCTAAAACTGGTAGAATTATTTGATTTTTTGAATCATGAAATACAACTTCTCGGAAAAGATTTTTGATGAAATTATAATTAGAAACTTTTTGATGATGAATTGTGTTAATAGCGCAAAAAAATCTTTATACAGTCGATATATATATTAAAAAAAATTCTTTTTATTGTGTGTGTTGTAAATTTTGGTATGAAGTAGCAATAGGTGGTTAGATGGGGCCATATAGAGTTTGTGTGATTCATGGTTTGAATGGTCAATCTTCAAATGATTGGGTGGTTCTTGTAACACATAGGATACCATCCCCTTTATGTGCTTCTATATTTTCTTTTCCCCTTTTGAAAATTCAAAAGTTTTTGTCTTAGAGTTGATATAATTAGGGCTTGACCAATGACCACCTTAAGATTTACCCAAAATATGATCCAAGAAAGGAATTGTATATTAATTAAAATGAGAGAAAATTGAAAATTTTATATTAATAGATTTTCATGAAAAAAAAAAGGAGCTTAATGTGATAAAATTTCTTTATGAAAACCTTAATCCGGAAAAAAAAAGAGGGATAGAAGATTAATGCTGTAAATTACTATTTGAAAGCCATTACTCTTTGGCTTAATAAGCAACAAACCATAAATGTGAATGAGGCACAATCTAATAGAAACTATTTAGAACATTAGAGAGTATGGAAACTTTATTAAAAGTAAAAGGGTAATTCAAGATCGGTAAGGATGACTGAGTTTGTTGAATAGAGGATCTTCCAAACGGGATTGAGTTTTTGACTCGAAATCTTCTGCATATTTTTTCAGTCGAGCTTATCGCACGGGACTTGTTTAGGTGTGATTTATTTTCCTTGTGTAATTTGCACGCTATTATACTGGAGCGAATTTTACCTTGTGCGCACCCAGAGAATAAAGATTCCTCTCATCAAACAAATGCAATTCAAGAGTTTAGAAAGAAGAGAATGAAAATTAACCAGCATGGTTCTATTTTTCTAAAATTATATTTTTAGAAAAATTTAATGGAGAAAAAAAAAAGAGAGAAAGAAGATTAATGCTATAAAATGCAATCTCAACACCAAGAGCATTTTGAAAATCATCACTCTTTGGCTTAATAAGCAAACCATAAAATGTAGGATAATTGTCAATAGTATGTAAATGAACCACATTCTATTAGTAAGTGTGTTGAACATTAAAGAGTATGGGGAACTTTATTAAAAGTAAAAAAAAAAAATGTAAAAATATGTGTTGCATTAGAATGAAGTGAAAACCCATGAAAGTTACTAAAAGTAAAGAAAATAGTGAAATTCCCAAAATAAATCGATACTTACTAAAAATAAAAGATCAAAATAGAAATCAACTTGGTCCTTTTCATTGTTATTGCTCTTACCAATAACAGAGAAATGATGTTTTTTCTCTTTCTTTTTAAGTAGGGCATGAGAAAAAATAAAATAAAATAGAGAAAATATAGAATACCAAACCATATTGGTACGGGTCAACAAACCCAACCCAAACCCACAAAGAAAAAATAGAGAGGAAAATTAGCCGGAGAAATCATGACCCAACCACTCATGGGTCCACCCCCCCTCCCCCCCCCCCCCCCTACTCATCATAAGAAATAAACCGGTTAGACTGAATTTTAGCTGATTAAAATGAGTTAAGTTAATAAATGATTGAGTTATTAATTCGTTTAAAAGTTGCTTGAATGAAAATGGATTAAAAAAACTGATCATAACTTAACCCGTTTAATTAAGTTTTATTTGTTCTTTGTACAATAATTTTAAGTACCTGATAACATTATTTTTTCTTTATAATATGTATATTAATTTTTTCTTTAACATGCATATTCTAACTATGCCTTTTTTTTTTCTTTTAAAGAAAAAGATACAATTTTTCTCATTAATTAATTTGAATTATATATGAGCGTAACATTTTGATGAGCTGAAATGGATCGTATACTAATTGCATGAATATTGGCATGACAAGTGAATCTATACCACCTTTATAATAGGGAAAATGTTTGAAATATATCTTAACTTTGATCGAAATTATTATAACAATTTCAAACGTTGGACAGAATTTATTACTCCTGCACTGTTTAATAGTGTATTTTAAAGATATATAAGTGCCCACGTGGACAAGTTACTATGTATAATGATGCAATATTTATGATACTCACGTGGGAACTTATATATCTTTAAAATACACTACTAAATAGTACAGGGGTAATAGGTCCTGCCCAAGGTTTGAGATTGTTACAACAATTTTGGTCAAAGTTCAGATATATTTCGAATCCTTTTCCGTTATAATACTATAATTGTAATTGGGATGTTTTTTTTTGGTTCTATCACAAATTAATATTTAATCATAATAAATTAATATACTTTTTTTTTTAGCGTGCGCACTAATAAGTTATTTCCTGGAATAATACATAGATAACCATTACAATTATTTTCTATTAAATTCAAATTTTAAATAAAACGTATTTAGTGATAAATTAAAAATCGACCCCTCCCCCCCTCCTCACTCCGTCTTTTTCACACATGTTCAAATCAATCCTCAAAGCTTTCCCACGAAATCAAATTTTTCTACATCTCAATTTTTACTTTTTTCTTAGCATGTATTAAATCTTGTGTACATCTACAAATTTTGTTCAGAGTAATATGATATTCACTTTATAAGTATGGAGGGAGGTATTTGATCTCCTTAAATTAAATTTAATTTAATGTCTATATTTAATTTATTTTGAGTAAATAACTTTTTGTTTTAGAATAAGTGTCACTTTAACTCATTTCATGTCAATTAAGAAAAATAATAAGGCAAGATACTCCTGTCATTAGATATTTCTGGAGGATCGAACAATATTAAGATGAAATAATTCTACGAGGATATACTTGGAAACAATTATTCCATACGTCACTTACTTATTCAACATGTCACAGAAGAAATAATACTTATTTTGAGACGGAGTAGTAATCAATATACACACCATGATTGTACACAAAAATCAAGCGTGCGCTTAGCACGTACAAGAAGCAATTCATTGTTGCCCAACAAAAAAAAGACGATTTTTTTTCTTTTTTCGGTTCTATATAGTCTCACCCTCCGTGCACTCTCCTCATCTTTGACTATATTCATTCTTCTTATCTTTCCCTTGCAATATACACACAGCAAAAAAAAATTAAATAATTTACTTTCAGCTCTCTATCTTCTTCACTACTTCATTCAATTTCTTCAATTATTTTGAGTTTCTAAGGGTAATAAGCATTTTCACTACTGTGGTAAGTCTCTGTTTCTCATTCTTTTTTTTGATTCATTTTTTTGCTTTCTCTTTTAATTCATGATGTATATCAGTTTTGATGAAATGGGGTGTCTTTGTTTTCTTGTTTTCTGTTGGTAAATTGTTTTTTTGGTTATAAAGTTCAGATTTTTTGTTGTTTTTTGGCATTCTTGAATGGGGTTTTCACTGAGATCTAGTAAAAAGACTATCTTTTTTTACTTTTTGAGATATAAAGGATATTGATTGACTATTATGCTATGAGATTTTTAGCTTCAATTTCTCAATTTCTGTAATGCTGTGTTTGTTAAGCTAAGAAGAAACAGAAAAATAGTTAAATTGTATGGTTTGTAGAGGACTGTGATTCTAAGGCTTTTGAGCTAAAGCAGCAAAAGAAAAAAATATAATAAGAAAGAATGACTTTATGAATTTGCATAATAATACATACACCCCACGCCTTATTTGTTATCTCTGTGATCAATCTTCTTTTATAAGATTCCTCTTTTTCATTTGGTGTTTATGGGTTTAAAGGCTGATGTTGATTGTGGAAATCTTATTCCAGGAGCTTAGGATTGGTGAAGAACAAGAACAAACAGTTGTGGCAATAGAGCAAAGTAAAGAACAGCATGCTGTGGTGTAGTTTATCTGTTGACGTATATCGGAAAGTTATCTCCTTGAACTTGTATTGCCGTGTGATTCTGTAAAATACCCTTTTCGAAAAAAATCAGTTCTTTGTAGCCTCTGGATAGATTACTGGTTATTTTTTTCTCACCTTAGAAGTCAAGTATTCATTATAATCTCTTTCCATGGGATCTACACGTTTCGTCGTCATACCTTGTTACGTTCGTATGATTAGCTGAAGATTTAATCACTTTCATCGTAGTCTTGCTGAGAATCGTCTTTGTTAGTTAGCGTTCAGCCTTACAGTTTCCTTCATCTTGAGTCTTTGTGAGAATCGTCTTTGTTAGTTAGCATTCAGCCTTACAGTTTCTTTCATCCTGAGTCTTTGTGAGAATATTTCTTTAGTATTCAATCTTTCTGTTTTGTTGGGAGTGATTTTCCTCTGTCATTTCTATTGGAAGAATTTGTTTGTGGTGATTGTTCAATCATTTTCTTGAGGGGATTGTTCGGAATTCTTTTGTTAGTTGATTGTTTTGCTGGAAGATTGAGGTGTTTTATTGAGTTAAAGGGTTGGGAACAAGTAGTTATGGTGTGCCAAGCAGCTAGTCAGACGAGATTTCGGGCATTGAAACATGAAAATGGAATTGATGGGTCTGCCACCATAATAGTTAGAGTAATAGCATGCTTTCAACCTCTCCAAGATTGCCAGGTCAGTGATGGACATTTGATATTCTTCAATAAGATTCTTTATCTTTTTTGTCTTCTGGAATCCTTGCTAATCGAATAACTTTTTTACATGATGAGATGCCTTGTTCTTCCTTTGCTTGTTGGAAGACACCTAATTTCCTTCTTTTTTGTTTTGTTTGAGTATTTCAGGCTGAATACTTCCGTCATTTGCTTAAACCTGTCACGTAGATCGATCTTTCTTTAACGCGTTCAAGTTAAGCTGGAGTTTTTAGTTTTTCTTTATTTAGCAAGAGTGCAAGAAATAATCAGCAATTCGTAGTTTCACAGTTGTTTCAAACTGGTATGATTCGTAACCTTAACTTTTTACCGTTTTCTAGATCAATTTTGGCTTGAATTCATCTGATAAGTTTTTCGGGTTCTTTTATCTGATCTTCAGGTGATTGTTAAGGTTGGATGGAAAAAGACTTGGTCTCTTCATTCCATCACCAACATTCAGATCTGCAGTTAGCCCATTTGAATTTTTCTTATCCACGATTTGATATAGGGCAGCAGAATTCTTTTCCTACTTACATGACTCCTCAGTCAAATGAGGTTCCTATGAATGGGAATTCTCCATTTTTCACATTTCCCGGGCTGCCAGAGTTGAATGCAAGCTGGCCAACAGAAACTTGCAACTGGTTGTATTATTCGCCTCAGTTTTATCAGGGCTTTAATCCTGTTTCGACCACTTTACCCAGAGAGAAGTTTGCTCCTGGAGCACTTGAAAATCTGGAAGGTAACAAACATCCTAATGGAGGCACCACATCTGCTCAGAAGAGATTCCTTGTGTTTGATCAATCTGGTGATCAGACAACTTTGATCTATAATTCTGCTAATGGTACTCATGTACAGTGCCCGCCCTCTCTGAATCCAAAAGCCCCAGACCTTTATAAGGAAGATCCAGATAATATCAAAAGGAATGAAACTTCTCCATTTGGGCATTTCTTCAGTGATGAATATTATGAAGAAAACAACAGAGATGATGTCGAAAGTGAAATGCATGAGGATACCGAAGAACTGAATGCCCTACTCTACTCTGATGATGATAATGATTATTCCGAGGATGATGAAGAAACAAGCACTGGTCACTCGCCTAGTACTATGACCACTCATGATCTGCGAGAGTGGTTTGACGGAAGGGGTGAGGAAGTTGCTAGTTCTGCTGGGCCGACTAAAAGGCATAAACTACTAGATGGTAGCTTCAATGCACCAGAGCTCAGGGATACTGCAACCTCTGCAAAAGCCTATACATGCTCTGACTTAGAGGATGATGCACAATCCAGTTGTGGCAATGGTCTCGAACAAGATTCAGGAGCACCAGATTCTCCATCTGGAAAAAAGAGGCAAAGACAAGATAAAATCCGTGAGACAATAAGCATTTTGCAGGAAATAATCCCCGGAGGGAAAGGAAAAGACTCGATGGTTGTTATTGATGAAGCAATCCATTACTTGAGATCCCTGAAGATGAAAGCCAAGTCCCTAGGACTTGATTCTCTTTGAGCTTCAGCTTGCCACTGGTCATCATATTATTGAGTTACTAATGGTATTTCTTCTTGTAGCTTCTCGCTGGTCGGAAGTACGTATTAAAGGTTTTAAATTAAATAAAGCTGAATTAGAGTTTAAATGGTGGTATGGCAATGTGTGGCTGATCAGAATACACCATAAACAAAGTAAACCAGATTGGAGAATCCCTTTTAGAGTCTTTATTCCATCATTCTTGTTGGGAACCATTGGCTATGGCTTTGAAAATCAGTGGTCATGTCTTCTTTTTAGATAAGGAGGGAACTTCTTGTCATACTTCCATAAAGGGTGGTAAATCATGAGTTTATATCTTGACCCCCAAGAGAAAAAAAGTTGATTCTGCCCTTTGGAAATGTGTTTAGCTTGCCCACATAGTTGTTCGTTGTCTGTGTGAACGATATAAGGTGAAATATTACCTCAGTAGGACCCTGGAAAAGTTGTAGTGCACGCTTGGTGGCAAATTTGGGTCCCAAATCTCACTTTCATGCACTTTTTTTCCATTGTGACTGTCATATTAACCCCTCTTGGGCATTTCCTTTTCTTATCTTAAAGGCGGGGGCAAGCAATTGCATGGCGATGCGTCTCTCTTTTAGTTACATCAGGTATATGTTGTGCTCAATGGATCTTGACCCTTTTGTGTATCAAGCCAATCCTGTCAAAAAGAGTGGAGAATATCATATCATGTCTTGAGAAATCTGGCTGCTGCTAATGTTTGACACATGACTAGTTTGAGCTTCTTGGTGGTGTAAAAAAATTGTAGTACTATTGTGAGTGTGTGCAAGTAAGATCATGTTGTGATATGTTTATTTTTTGTTTGTTGTGAGAATATTTATTAACTATGTTTGGTGTTGTTGTTGTCTTTATGCCTATGTATTTACGTAGCATGCACGCATTTTGCCTCAAAGTGTGATAGAAAGTGATGTGTTTAATTTTTTTCTTCATTTATATGATTCCTTTGTAATTTAATTGCAATGGTGAAATTGGGACCACATGTTTGCATTATTTGGGTGATGAAATTTCAACACTTCCAACTGCATGCGAGGGGCCCCTTCTTTTGGTTCTCCATCTATTCTCCTTTTCCATTATTGATTAAAAAATCCAGCAATAATAAATCCGCTTGATGCGCGAGAGACAAAGTCAGAATTGAAGCTTATAAGTTTTCTTTTGAGTCCGTGCCTTATAGTCTAGTGTTATCAGAGAAAACCTCTTTACATAATAATTGTCATTGTTATTCGTCTTCCTCTTTCATGATCCCAATGCATCATTTGAATAAATTAAATAGATTAAAATGATTTATGTAGACGATTCTAGTTAATTTGTTATCGATTTGCAATTGATTGATGGTTTAGACTTTTTCAATCATATTTGGTGAAATAGTCGAGGTATCTCGTGATTTTGTACTACAATTATGACTTTAAAAAGATGAAGTTGATTGACTAATTAGATGACAAAAAGACATCACTTGATCATACTATATTTGTGTGTTTTTTAGAGTATAGGAAGTGGGAAATTCCAAGAACAAAATGGGCCTATAATCGAACGTCAAAAACATTGAAAATTGGGGAGATGCACCTAACTTTGATTAAAATTTTAAAATAGACCGTAGTAGGTAGTAGTAGTAATTGATATGGACAGAATGTTTTATATGCTGTAGAAATACGTGCAATTAATATTATGTACGAGTCCCATGATAACATATTTAATTTCGTCTACTTATTTATAAAGTTCATCCCTTAAAAACTTCTTGTAACAATTATGTGTATTGTATTTTTTTTCGGGTACACAATTTTTTTGTATATGATATACAATAGTAAACATTAATAACATTTTCAAATTTCTTAACCATAGTATGAAAATGTCTTATAAAAATAGTGTTAAATTATTATATTTTATATAAGTGACGTACAAAATCAATTCTTCCTCAATCGTATATGATGAAGTGGTGTAAATTCATAAATTGTTTTCCTCAAGTGTGATGGAGGAAGCCAGGCAAAATATGGGCCTATCTTTTATCCAAACGGACCTGTCTGGATTTTGGATGTCAAATGCACATGCAATATTTAGACACAAAAATAAAAATTTGGGATACAAGTGAATGTCAATTTCCCCATAAAGATAACGTTCTTCTTACATTTCTTAAGTGCAATTAGAAATGATTTTTTAGGGAAAATTGTATGAAATAACAAACTATTAATTCAAATTAAATGTTATAGCTATAGTTTCTTTTATTTGTAATTCGCAGCAAACATTTCATGTTTTTTGCCATCCCATTTGTATACTGAAATATACAAATAGAACCATTCGGTATACAAACTTTGTGTTGTATATATGTAGTAATTTTGTTTATATACAATTACTATGTTTTAGTTTGTATACCGAAATATACAAATACATATTTTTATGTATATGTATACCCAAGTATACAGATTAATAGCCATAGCAAACATAAAGTTTGCTATGAAGCGCAATTATACAAACTATAGCTATAACATACAAATATGATTTTTATGTTTGCTAAACCTAAAATTTACTTTTTTTTAAGCTTGTGTTTAATCATAGATATTTGATTAGAAAAAAATTATCTTCAAATATCTATTTGATTGTCAAGTTTGATCAAATTTTAAGAATTTAATCTTCAAATATTTTCAAATTTTCAAAAATGAATGGAGGAGAAATTTCATTTTTACTCACAAAACTTCGATTTATTTTCTAAATGCATGTTCAAACATGAATATTTTCAAGTTCCAAAAATCACAACTTCATAAATTCAAAATTTCAAGTTTTAACTTTAAAATCTATAGCTATACAAAAGCTTAGTATTTTCTTTGTTACTATTCAGATTTCAAGTATCATACCTTTTAATTTGATATTAAAATTTACATTAATAAAAAAAAATGGAAATGATGACACAATTAATTGGACAAAGGGATGCAAAAAGTAAGGAGGGAAATGGAAATTGACATTGGCAACAGAAAACACTCAAATGACATTATCAAAGTGGTTCGTGGGTGAGACGTGGAGATAAACGTCGCCGTTTAACAAGAACCGACTCATCTCTTTTCTTCTCCTGTGTTCCTTTTGCTTCGTGTTGTTCGATACTGCCTTCTGATGATCGCCACTACATACATACACTCCTCATTTTCATCTCCTCCAACTTAGGGTTTCTCGATTCTTCCTCAAAAATGGAATCACTCTGTTTTCACGACGGCAACATCACTAACTTGATCAACAAACGCTACCTCGACGTTCGCCATGTAAGTCAAATTCTAATTACCTTTTTTTTTTAAAAAAAATTTTGTATTCTTGTCAGTTTGCTTAACTTTTCATCGAATTGGTATATTATGTGAGCTTTCGTTCTATGTAATTTTGACATATGCTGTAATTTTTCATTATAGTTTCAGTTACTCAAGTGAATTATTGTGCCTGTAAATATTAGACTTGTACACTCGATGAGGTTAGTTGGCTAGGGGAACTGGTCCTTGAAGATGCTACATTCATTCTGAATGTAATTCAACTGGGCCTCCATATTTGCTACTTCATTAGCTGAGAAACAGTGACTCGTTCTCCGGTTAAAATGAAGTGCAGAGATGGAGAACCAGGATAATTCTCAAAATTATCAGTTGTTCCACCTCTGCATCACAGAAAATTAAGGTACCATCAACATGCTGAAAATGTGTGATCTCGTGGCTATTATGCCCATTCATGGCTACCTCAAAGGCTTTAATCCACTCATTTTGCTTAGCGATTTTAATCATGTTGTTCAAACCTTCCATGAAAGTTATGAAAAGATAATGGGACAAAGGATGATCCTGCCTGAGACCTCTGTGAGTTGGAACATAACCTTTTGTGGGAACCTTGATGATGACTGAGAATATGACAATAGACATATAAGCTTCCATCAATCAAAACCTATCTATTGTAACATGTTTAGGAAGAAGTTCCAGCTCACATGGTCATAGGATTTCTCAATATCTAATTGACAAAAAATACATGCTTCTTCTGTTTCTATCTTGAATCCACTGCTTCATTGGCTATTAGTATAACATCCGTTATTTGCGTTCCTTTTTTGAATGCCATCTGTTGAGAGTCAACCAGTTTTTTCATTATCCTTTTAAGCCTCTCTGTCACTTCTGCAATAAATTTGTAAATGTTTGTTGCCTATTAAACATATAGGTCTGAAATGCCTAAGCTCCTTTGCGCCATTCTTCTTAGGGATCAAGGCAAATAGGAAATGCATGGCATTGAGATTCTTCTAAAAAAAAACGAGAGTAAAAATTGTGGAAAGCTCCCATGATATCCTGTTTAAGCATCTCCCATGTACATCATACTTTCTAGCACAAAAGTATTCCACTAGTCTGTCCTTATTTCTCCATCTCCTCACCATGTTTTGCTGATCAGTTTAAGCCTTTTTGAGAGCAAAGCAGACCCATTCCATAGTCGTTTTGCTTAGCGTCGGACATCTCATCATGTTACGACTTCTTTCGATCCAATGGAGCCATGTATCAATGTTGGGTGTCCACCGGGTAGTAACAAAACTTAAAGCCGGCGTTGAAGTAAATTCCGTTTTCTCCCATGTGTGTAATCTGAAAAAGGAGCCAAGGTTTAATGTAGTTCACAGTGGGTGAACTCTGGAATAAAGAAAGAAAGGGGTTTTCTGGCACAAATGCATCGGAAAAGGTTAAGATACATTCCCAGAAAGTAGGAGAGAGAGGAACCTTGGGAAAAGTGCCTGGGTACTTTTTTTTTTATAATTGACCTTTTCTCTATTTGCTTTTCTTACTCAAACCAACTTTGTTAAATTTTGAGAAATCCAAGCCAAAACCAGCACAAGTGCTTACGAATAACGGCTTTCATTTGACTTGAGCAGCTACACATTTGTCAGTCTTTTTGAAAATTTATTAAATGATTTTACAGCCACCGGAAATATATTTCTTCATTGGTTCCTGTATGTGAGACCAGCAAAGCTTCAGTCCCTTAATGACTTGGATTACTAATAAGGTTCTGTCTGGTGTTTTTAAGCTCAGTACTTTCCGCTTATTTCTGTCTCACAAATTATACCTGGGTTTCTATTCTTTACAGGACTCTGTTCACGAATTGCAAATGCACTCCTCTTTGGTGAAAAGAATGGCTTTAGAAAGAGAACTAGATGTGAGTGCCTTAATGAGTCCAATTTTATTGTGCATATTATTAAGATATTAATCTCACATTATCTTTTATCTGATTGATTATTTTGCAAAGTTGGGCATCTGTCTGTTGAGAGATTAAAACACTCATCCTATGCCTTGATTGGAGAACAACTAGTTGAGGGTGTCAACTATTTACCTTTTTTTTTTCAAGTGCAGCTCATGAAAGTGGTATTCTTTTCGTTTGCATCAATAGGCACTTTTTCTTATTTACGGACATTGCCTGGTTCTCCTTTGCAATAAAGTTTATGCATGTAACACCTGAGCATAATACAAATTTTAATTATTTCAAGATGCCCGAACAATATATGAGATGATTTTGGTGAAAGATGGAAAATTTGACCTTACTTGCACACTCCTCATCAAAATATGCCTCACTTTGATGTGTTTGAGTTGGTTGAGGAGTAGTTTAATTAATTGTTTGAAGTGTGACAAATTGACGCAGTGAGTTGAAAGAGTTGGCTTGTTAAGTTGGAAATAGTATAAAGTAGAAGTGATGGATAGGGAAATTAGTATGTGTGATGAATGGTCCTAGTTAAAATGTTTTTACAAATGCTTTTGAAGAAACATAATTTAATTAGCAGACCATTAAGCATCTGTATTGTAATTCCTTCTAAACTTCAGCAATAAAGTTCTGATCCTCTATATGTTTCATCCTTCCTTTTTCAAGTTACACAATCCAGTATAAATTGTATAATAATTAATCTAGCATTGAATTCACTGTAAAAAGGGGTATTAGGATCCTATGTTGCTCGGACTCTTCAAAAATGTCAAATGGGTGCATGTCTGATTCTCCAAAAGTAGGTATGATATCGAAAGTGAAGAGCCCGTGCAATTTACTCTAGATCTAGACTTGAAATTTTGCGCACATGCAAACGAATTATCTGCTTCTGGCTCTCAATAAATGTGCCGGACAAAACAACAACTAAGCCTCAGTCCCAAACAAATTGGGGTTGGCTATATGAATCTTCACTGTCTTTGCTTATTGAGTTAAATTCATCTCAGGCCAACATTTTTTATGCTAGATAAAAATAAAAAAGCAGTAGAAGTTTTCTATATCTTTAACAACTTCAAAATCTATTATAGGGTTTAAAGACTCCTAGCGATCAGATCGAAAGTAATCGTTTTAACACAACAACTAAAATATGATCTCACCTAATTGATATCGCTTATATACCTAGATCTTTTTCTTCCATGATCTCCTATTTTTCGCAAAGCCTGTGTGGGTTCCAACAGATTGTAGGTCATTCAACACAACTTCTTTTCACGTGATTTCAGGTCTACCTCGTCCGTTTTAACACCTTCACTCACTATGATTTCACATGTTTAAACCGTTGCATCTGGAGGTTGATGTGGGATTGACCAAACCATCTCAATCGACCTCCTTTTAAGGCCTTATGTGTGTGCTACTTGCACTTTGTGGTTGTTTGAATCCTAGGAATATTATATAGCATATGTGTAAATATAGTAGGTAGCTTGATTCCCTCCTATTTTAACTAGGTATTGATTTGTACTGATTATGTATTGATTTCCTTTCTTTTTAGGACATGTATACTTAGCTATTTAAACCCCAATAGCTTGTGGGAAATAATCAAGCTAAGTTCTCTCTCAAAATCTTGTCCTCTCACAATGGTGAATGGGATCATTTTAAATCTTGTCTAATCATTTTTTTTGAAAATGGTAATTGTTTCTATTTCTGCAGAACAGTACATAGGTTGTACTGAAACCCGTATTTACACAAGGAAACTCTAATAATACCGACCTATCCCTATAATGAGTCTAAGACATCAATGATAGAGACGGTATCATTAGAGTAAATTTGATTACACCAAAAACACAGAGTCGAAATGCAATTCAGTTTAATCTTGTATTACCGCATAACATCTTAGCAGTTGTATTGCCGTGATAGTCATCTTGTGTGGATGTGTTGGACTTTAGCTGCTCAATATTCCTTCTCATATAGCATCTGGCTCATAAAGTTCAGCGTCGACCTTTTGGTGCACTCATATTGTTCCTTGTTGTATATAAGAATGAGTGGAGTTTGTAGAGAATCATATCTTTTTGTCGGTTCTTTACCTTTTGGTATACTCGTGTATACGACCAACTTTGTGGCCATGTTAATGAATGAAAACAGTTGTCATAAAAAAAAAAAATAATAACATTTGGCTTACACTGTTCTATAGAATGTATCTTTCAACTCGTAAGCATCATTTTATCACGTAACTCCCATTAACACTTTACCATTTCAAATATCCTATTTGATCCTATGGTAACATCCTACAGGACTAGATATCTGAATTGTTTGCATTTAGACACCACAACCCCGTCTAATCTCACGTCAAGTTCACTTTTCTTATGCTGACTAAACGTGCAGAGCTGCACATTAATTTTCCTCTATTCTATCAATTAAATTCTTTTTTATGTTCACATGTTTACTTTACTAAGAAAGTAAGACCACCGCTGAAGTCACAAACCTTTTTTTTTGGTTTCTTTTATGAACTCCACTAGTCCATGGATTATATAGGCTTTCTGTTGTGTACAAATAAACTTCGATATCCTGCAGTGTATATATTTTGTTTTACTTCTATTATCCTAAGGCCCTTGGTCTCTAGAGTGATTCTCCATATTTCAGGCTCTTGATACACGTCATCACTGGTTTCATCAATCAGTACAGAATCGCCTGCAAATAACTTACACCATGGGGCCTCATCATGTATTTTGTTGTTAATTTGAAGACATTAGCAGTCATTTCCAGAAGATTAGGATGAACTGTCTTAGTCTACTCTTTTTTTTGGTGTAAACAGAATAGGTGGGGGGATATAGGAGAATTAGTAGATTTAATTGGCAATTATAATTTTTCATCTTTTGAATAGGGGCTCCTGTTTTGGCTGTAAGTATATCTTTGTAAAGTTCTTAACTTAGCATTTTTTTCATGTGCTAAGTTATGGTTTTAATACAATTGGCTACCTTTGACTAATAAAAAAACAACAAGTCATCGGTACAAAAGTTCAGTCAATCCCGATCCGTGTTGTGTAAACGCATGATTATGAGAAACTCTGTTGTGTCTTCTACTATGTTCTAATGCCAATGACGTCTCCTTCATACATGTCTTTTATGACATTTATTGTTTGGATTCCTTTCTTCTCAGACATCTATCCACCAAAAGACCTTTCGTGGTACTACCATATACTTTCTTCAGGTCAACAAACACTATGTGTAGATTTATTAACCTTTTAAGAAATACTGTTAGTTGCTCCATAGGACTTCTGTTTGATAGTATTTTGCTGGATATATATGTATGTGCTTACAGTCTCAAGGGTTTGTTCATTAGTTGCTCCATTGGTCTTTTTTTTCTTGAAACTGAAGTTACTCCATTGGACTTCTTTTTTTTTTTGATAAGAACTCCATTGGACTTCTGTTTGATAGTATTTTGATGGATATATATGTATGTGCTTACAGTCTCAAGAGTTTGTTCATTGCTTAACAGGGGCATCAGGGTTGCGTGAATGCGATAGCTTGGAACTCAAAAGGCTCCCTTTTGATATCTGGATCAGATGATACAAGAGTATGATACTCTCTACGCTTCATTGCTCCTTTATTCTTCATCTTATCTTCTCAATGTGAATATGTGTTAGTTGGATTTGCTTCTAGAACCTGCAAGATAGTCAGATATAAGAGCTCTCATGGACGTGTGTGTGTGTGTATATATGTATGTATGTGTGTTCATTATACTTTTTTCATCTGTCTTGGCGAAATTGTGTATTAGTAGTCATTTGAAAATTCTTGAGTATGTTTTATATTGATCATCTTTTGTAGTTTTCTTGTGGGAGCCCGAAGTCTATTGTCATTCTTTTCCAAAGTGTGAAAACATTGGTGACTGACTTGGACAGACAGAAGTTCTATTTAGTCTTGTGAAATTGTCTATGGTAGTCATTTGCCATGGCACTGGATGATCCGGCATCTTTGAAATTGAAGACCACCATGAATGAACTGCAAACAAAAGCCTAGTGGAAGGGGGCAGTTAGCTGGCTGCTTCTTTGCCATGCGCTTTGCTGCACTTTATTTTATAGAATTATAGAAGACAAAAACCAAATGAGAGCGGAAGGCAAGGGCAAGCGATAGAAAGCGCTGTTTGGACTTTTCAAACCTAGCAAACTGAAACATCTTAGTAGCTAAAGGAAGGGAAATCAACCGAGATCCCATTAATAGTGGCAAGTGAGAGCAGTTTGGGGTTTGAAGAAAAACAAACACAAATCTTCGTTCTCCCCACAAGTAGGCTGATTTTTTCGGAACACGGTTCGAGATTACCGTAACCATGTATATATAGAAATATATCTTCGACGCTGTCATTTTGAATTGTCCGCTTCAACTGCTCTTTCACCCCCCAAAGAGTAAAGTTGTGTTGATGAGCGCATATGAGGAAGCCAGAGCAAGAAAACCAATATCTCTTTCTTGTCCTTCGACTTAAAGGTTAAGGGGAAAAGAGAATTGCTTTTGCTACTGAGAAAGCGAACGGTCAGCGCGAAAGTTCTAGACTTAGCCGAGCGTTAACGAAGCTAGATTCTCATAGCGAGGCACTTCGAGTTAGTGAAGCGCTGTAGTAGCGCCGATGCGTGAGGTAATTCCTTATTGATTCGAATTAATCCATATGCTCCCATTTTTAATAAGGTTCTGTCCAGAAACATACAAGTACTGTAATGTGCTTCTCCATGGGTATTATCTGGTAACCATTTATGTAGGGGGATAATGGGCGATTTGACAGCAAAAGCAGTATAAAATCCAATATAGAAGATTATTTCTATTGTGCTGTAACAGTTATTTTTAGTTGTGCTCATGCATGATAGAGTCAACACAAATAGATTCCTATGTAGGGAGGCTTAAGTACCACCATCAATCTATCAGTAAAGTGATATGATTTGAGATTGAGATAGGTAAATATTCTGTTCTTCAATTCTAACCACAGAGATGTTATAAAAGAAAGTTCTATTATAAACTTAAAACTTAAAATGAAACATAATCTTCAGAGATGCTTTGTTACATCTAGAGTAAAATGAAGAGCGATTATTGACACACAAGAAATTAAGGGCTACCACTGGGGTCTGCTGGGAATACTCTGGGAACAGCTCTTAAACGTGACCTGATGATGGAACAGTTTTTCAGAGAACTGGTTGATTATGTTCTGAGCATTTTTTCACAGTTTCTTTTGCACTTTGCAGGTTAATTTTGGGCCCATCTTAATTTATATTCCATATCTGTGGTTACTGTATCTGTATTGCGTTCCGGGCTTCAGCTGATATATGATATCCTGAATTTTGTGTTTTATGCACTTATATACAAATTTATTTGGTGCAGATGAATATCTGGAGTTACTCAGGCCACAAACTTTTGCATTCCATTGAGACTGGTCACAGCGCCAACATATTCTGCACAAAATTTATTCCAGAAACTTCTGATGAGCTAGTTGTTTCTGGAGCAGGAGATGCTGAAGTAACTCTTGATGCACCAAATTTTGTGTGTTTGTACAATGATGCTATTCACTTTGCTTTGACTGTTTTTTCTCCAAAAATTTATGCTCTCTTCACATTTACTTTCACTGGCAGGTTCGTCTTTTTCATTTGTCTCATCAAAAGGGAAGAGGTGAAGACAATACCGTGACTCCAGCAGCACTATTTCAGTGTCATACCAGGAGGGTCAAAAAATTAGCTGTAGGTGTTCAGGCAACAGTGATTTTTTTTTAGTGATAATCAAGTATTTGTGTGGATCTGATTATCTCTCTTCATATTATATGCTGCTTTTTGTGACTGTAGGTTGAAGTTGGGAATCCTCATGTAGTATGGAGTGCTAGTGAAGATGGGACTGTGAGACAGCATGATCTTCGGGAGGGTGCGTCTTGTCCCCCAGCTGGTTCTTCTCGTCAAGAATGCCGTAATATACTTGTTAGTCTCAACTCACTCTACATTGTGATTAATATATTTGCTGCTTCATCGAAAGGCCAAAAGTCTTCTATCTCTTCTATAAGAAGATCAAGTTACAATTGCTTCAGTTTCTTTGATAGGGAAAGAAGTGTTTCACCAGTTGCCTCATATAAGCTAATTAAACTGCTTCATCAAAATTGTGTTTTTCCTTTTTCTATGACATCATCGTAACGTGCTTTAAGTATGCCTTTTTGCAATTTTGGCATAAGCAATTGTCGTGTTATATGCTCTACTAATTTTTTCTTGGCTGACCTGAAGGCTTAGGTATCAACTCAAAAGTTTTATATGATGAGTATTGGTTTTAACGTTTTGTTCTATAACCATAATTTCTCCTTTTGAAGACTTTGAATTTTTCTCGTGTGGTTGATGTCTTTGTTTCTAAATGCTCGATCTTTTATTGTAGTCAAGTGAAAATTGATAAGAACGTTTAGAACTTTGTCTTAAGCTGTGATGTATCTAAGCAGTTCACGTTTCAATATGTTTGGTCCATGATGACAGCTTGACTTACGCTGTGGAGCTAGGAAATCATTAGCTGATCCTCCTAAACAGTTGTTTGCGCTGAAGTCGTGTGATATTAGCTCCACGAGGCCTCATTTGCTTATTGTTGGTGGAAGGTATAGTTGTTTTTACTAGTCTATTGCAGTACGGGTATATTCCAGGTGATACTGTCGGTTTTCTGATCTGGAATTTAATTTATTGCAGTGATGCTTTTGCTCGGTTGTATGATAGGAGAATGCTACCTCCATTATCCTCGAGTCAGAAAAAGCTTCCACCTCCACCTTGTGTCAGCTACTTCTGCCCAATGCATCTTTCTGATCGTGTTAGTTTTGACTCTGCTTCTGCGTTATCTTACTTTAGAGTCTGCTAATAGTTTTACTGGCTATAAGTTCTATTGTTTCTTTATCATAGGGGTGCAGTGGTTTCAGTAGATCATGGGGTGCATCTCACCTCATTCTCACACTTGAAACACAGCTGCTTGCACTGAAGATGTCCTCCTTGTGACCTTTACTCTTGACTTTATAAAACAAGAAATCATTGAGAAGTTCTTGCAAAGAACTTGTCTAGTTTAGTCCTCTCCATGCTTTATTGTCAATGAGTTCTTTGTTGTCATTGTTTTGGTAGAGGGAGTAAAAGGGGGAGGGGTTGGAGAGAGGGAGTCCGGAATAGGATCACATTCGTTATTCTGCAGAACTTTGACTATATTAAAATTTGATCAATCTGAAGAGGTAATCCACTTCTGATAGACACGTTTTTTTT
This sequence comes from Solanum stenotomum, assembly GCF_019186545.1. Classification (NCBI taxonomy): domain Eukaryota; kingdom Viridiplantae; phylum Streptophyta; class Magnoliopsida; order Solanales; family Solanaceae; genus Solanum; species Solanum stenotomum. The sequence continues at coordinate 7,110,693 of NC_064283.1, forward strand.
TTTGCTGTCATCCATCTTAAAATTTGATTATGGTTGTGGAGTAAAAGGGGGAGGGGTTGGAGGAGGGAGTCCGGAATAGGATCACATTCTTTATTCTGCAGAACTTGACTATATTAAAATTTGATTAGTCTGAAGTGGATATCTGAAGAGGTAATCCACTTCTGATAGACACGTTTTTTTTTTTTTTTTTGGCTGTCAACCATCTTAAAATTTGATTATGGGTGTGGTTCTTTTTTCTTTTTTGGGGGCCGCCTCCTTACAAATGGGGGGAAGAGGTCCTCTATCAAAGATGATTAAAATGGGGAAGGGGGTAACTTCAATGCAGGCTAGTCTTCCCTTAGGAATAGAATGAAGCAAATATAAAAAAGGTAATGTATCTCTACGTAAAGTGCAATGCACCGCACTCAAGGGTACGACCTAGTGTTAAATGAAGTGGGGTGTGATGAGGTCTCGGGTTCAAAACACTTGGTGGTTTCTTCCCCAACTGTCCAAGCAATGGGTGGACAGAGTCGGGTGGACCCACGTTGAGCGAAGGGGTGTCAAGCGACACCACTTCGTCGGAAAAATTACTAAATATATATATTAATACTGTGTAAAGCTATATATTTAATAAAATGACACTAATTTACAGAAGTAATCTAATGGCGTGTTGGTTCTATGTTCGCTTTGGGTGCTTGAGCTTGGGGGTTCAAACCTCATCTTTTTTTTTTTTTTGAGAAATGTAACAGTTAGTCTATATTTATCCACAGGTATACTACCTCAAAAGTGTAGTTCCCCTTCAAAAGTGTTGTAATTACATAGGATCCTATACCTACCAAGTTACAGCCAGTCTATAGTTGTGCTGATTACTTCTGAGCTGTCTAAGACTACTTGTTTACACCAAAAATAATACAGAGCTAAACAATTAAGCTTAAATCATTGTATGTTGCTCTGCTTTCCTGCATGACATCTCCGGTTCCTCTCTAGCCATACTGTCCACCATATACATGATGGGACAATCTTCCATCTCTCCTCCTTTCTTCCTGCATTTCCATCCCTATTCCAGCACTTCAAAACCTCTTCTTAAGCATTTCTTTTGCAAAATATATAAAAATGTGGTTTGTAAGTATTTCTTTTGCGCGTTTCTTTTGCAAAATATATAAAAATGTGGTTTGTTAGTATTGAACTCAAGGTTTAAAACTAACCTGAGCCAATGAGACAAGGATGTAACTTTAAAATTCGATAGTTAAAGTTCTAACTTTTCTTCCGTAAATATTGACACTGCTTACTAAAAATTCTGCGTACGTCACTGGACAGAATTACCCGGTACCTGTGCTGGTGGGAGGTAGCACATGACCATGGAATAATCCAGATGAGTGCAAGATGGCTCGAACACCATAGTAGCATACGAAGTTGGTGCATCTACTTGTCTTGGATCTATCAGTGAAGATCTATTTCTGCAGAATTTCTTACCAAGCAAAGTTACTTTGTATCCATTTAATAGCAGCTGAGCATAGTTCTCTGTGTATATATATGTATAGCATATCAGTCTTTGCTCTGATTGACTGGCCACTGCTTGTCACCAAGAATGAGCAATTACTTTTCATGATTGTGGCATATGACGTGGCTTCGGAAAGGGAAGCTGCTGAATTTTCTCTCTTTTTCCTCAGGGACGTTCCAACTTGCATATGACTCATGTCACATTTAGTCCCACTGGTGAAGAGGTTTTGCTTAGCTATAGTGGAGAACATGCGTACTTGATGGATGTGAATGCTGGTATGTACCTTTGGTTATATTCTTTCTTATAATATATACTTTTGTTATTGATTCTGTTTCCGCTGCTACCCTATATGGTTGTCTTCAGTTTTTGAAATCCCTGAGATGTGTGATGAATGTAACATATGCCTTAATGCTAGGGATAAAGCTTTTCTTTCATAACCAAATGAAACTGTCTAAGGTGAGAATCCAAGACTGATGGGTACACAATTAGTCATTATTAGCTAAATAAATGGGTTCGAGTACAGAGTGCTCGATGAATTTTGTTAGACATTTCACTTATTCAATATGTCAATTATTATACTGTGTTCCTCTGGTGCTCTTCTCCTCTTGCTGAAGCTAACTTCAATAAAAAATTTAACAAGTTTAAAAGATGAGCAATTTGGGGGAAAGAAGAAAAGATGTATAATATTATAAAATAAGCATGTGACATCTCTGCTACCTTCTGTGATATTACATTCTGTGTGCTTGATAGTTTAAGATAAGTCATACTTGAAGCTCTGGTTATGTTATTGACTTGTGATTTAGGAAGCTTTTAATTTGTTGTAGCACATGGAAGTTCTATCTCATATACCTCTGGAGATGTGTCAAACCTGATGAATTTTGCTCCCTTGGTCAATGGAATCGAATTACAATCATCAGTTAGTGGAATCTTCTTAAATGGTTCTTCATCAAAAAGAATTCCAGCTGCGAAGGTTATTCTTCCTTCTTTACCCCTCCTATTATCCCCTGCCTCCTGGTCAAAATTGATTAAAAACTTCATTTTGCTTTCTCTTCCTTTAAAGTGACATATCTTAATCATCGTTGTTTCCTTCTTTCTCCAGCTAGAGAAATGCAAAAGATTGATGCAGATGGCACTAAAGTCTTTGAAAGAGGACTCCAACTTTTATTATGGGATAGAAGCTTGTAATGAAGTCTTAGACGGTTGCAGAGATGAGATTGGTCCCCTTCTATCCTTCGAATGCTTATGCACTCGTGCAGCAATATTGCTGAAGGTATCTGAAGTCAGACAATTTCCTGATTGTACATTGGCAGTTCTTTAAGGATAGTATACCTAATTTAAAATATTTTCCGGCTTTTACCAGAGGAAGTGGAAAAATGATGCACATATGGCTATAAGAGACTGTCATAGAGCTAGAAAGTTTAATTCATCCTCCTTTAGGCCTCTTATTTTGATCGCTGATGCTCTTTCACAGGTATGTTATTCAGTGTTTGTGAGAACTTTGTGGCTAAAATTTCTTGTTCATAGGCTGGATAGATTAGTGACAATTAGCAAGTGGGTTTTTGCGCTCATACTCCCTTTCTGGTTGTGGCCCTCTTAGCCATATGGTTTTTCTTACCCGGTTTGATCTTCCTTCTCTGGCGTTTAATCTTTTCCAAAGTTCCCGTTGGAGTAGTAATTGCCTGTGAGAAATTTCAAAGGTGATTGTGCATCATATTTATGATGTACTCAAAATATAAGGCGATTCATGTGTTAGTCGTACAATGATATAGTGTATCAAAATCATTAAAAGTTTCTGGATTCTCTCTAGATTAAGTTATCTTCTTAGTCATGGTATAACATTGAAAAAGTCAAATTTACTAATCACTCTTATTAGGAAGCCTTGTAAATGGTTTAGATACTTTTTTTTTTTTTTAACTTGGTAACTTAAATGGTTTAGATACTTTTGCTTTTGTTATGTTAGTTAAACTTTATGATTGATCTTTCTAGCACTTTATATCTTCCTGTCTTCCAAGAATCTTCGTTGGTCTTCCTTGGTTTGCTTTCTAATATGCACGAATCCTCCATATTGTATAACCTTTGATCTAATTATGTAGTGTTTGCAGTTATAACTGCATAAAATATATTTCTCGACAAGGACAATTCATAAAATGATTGAGATTATTTGTCTGATTTTCATTTATCTCTCGATTCTGTAAGCTGTCACTAATATTGTCTGCAGTTAGGTAAACATAAAGAAGCTTTGGAGTTTGCTATTGGTGCACAATCCTTGGCTCCATCTGATTCTGAAGTTGCATTAAAGGTGGAAAGTATAAAAGAAAAAATTGCTGCAGGTAAGTAACTTACATTGAGCCCGCAATTGTATTTTCTAGCCTAAAATAAATAATGTTCTGCTGGTATCAGTGCCAGCTCTAAAAAATCCTATTGGAACACTAGACTACCACTGAATATATTTTACTTTGTAAATCTTTTAGTTCCCTTTTGCCATGCTTAGAGAGAGGAGGTTTCAGGGGAATTGAATAAATGTTGAGACTAGATACTTCTGTAGTCTTGTTTGTATTTTCTGTCCATGACTAGCTGATGAGATATTGGTGACCCTGAGCACCACAAGTTTATGGGATTTTACTCATTATGTTGTTTTTGTGGCCACCATAAGGACCATCTTTATGTTTTCCTGTATGCTCTATTGTTTTTTGGTCTGTTTGGAAGCACTGCTTCCTTCACCTCGATGCCAATTTAGTTCTTGTGTGCCCGATTAAGGTTTCAGAACTCTTATTATAGTTTCAACGCCAGATTGAAGATTGCATTTCTATGCATGAAAATTATTGAGGATGTAAATTCATTTCACTAGAGCTTGTTCTTGCCCAGAACAAAATTTTAATTCATATTCATGCTTTAATTTGTACCAACAATATGCCTGGAATTACAGCTGAAGCAGACAAAACAAATAAGGCAAATGGTGGAGAATCTAGGTCTGATCCACGGGCAGGAAGAGTATTATCCCTAAGTGACATACTGTATCGTTCAGACGCAAACAGTGATGCATCGCAAGATGGTCCCAGGTCTGAAAGAGATGATTCTGATGATGATGATGAATTAGAATTGGCTTTTGAAACATCAATGTCTGGTGATGAAGGACGAGATGTTGATCCTAGTGTCCTTCATGGAAGTTTGAACTTGAGAATCCACAGGAGAGGTGATTCCACTGGGGAGACTGGACGGGAAAATGGTTCATGTGGTTCGCCAGCCTCTAGTCAAAAAGAGAAAACAGCTTACCAGGTTTGGCTTGAATGTTGTTTTCCTGTTCTGTGAAGTTGTTTGGTCTCCCTTTTATTCTCTGGGTTCAGAAAAGATCTTCATTTCTCTATCCTTTTCTCGGTGTTGTGCTTGCTTTGATCTACTTGTGCATCTTTCTACTTTAGTGAGGCTTTTTGTCTATTGAGGTCATGACTGATACTATGGTTCTGCGTATGATTTTAGATCTGTATATCTCGAACGTCTGGTAGGTTATTTTCCCCTGATCAGTCTCTCTTTTTCGTTGTTACCACAAAGTTAATCTAACCCAAAGTCTCTAATATCATCTTGAGTCTCTTCCCAGCATCTGTTTTTAAACTTGGATTTGTATTCTGACTCAAAGCATATAGCTGCTCTTGGTGGCTGGTCTGAGTAGTTGTGAGTGGTGACTTGCTGGTTTCTGTTGCCGATGAATCCCCTGTCCCAACACTTGTTTATGTCGTAGAGATGGCTCACATAATTTCCCCATTCTCATATGGAACTGAATATTGTTTTGCTCACTTGACCAACAGTTCAGAGATTTTATGTAAATCTCGAAGGTCATCTTAGGTGTTAGAAGGTGAGATGAACTGCTGCTGCTTTAAAAAAAACGTGAGCTAAACTGTGAAAAGTGAAACAAATAATCAGATGCATGCAATTGATCATAATAATTGTCTTTGACATACCATCCTGTAAATTGTTTACTGAATTGCAGGAGTTGTTCTTGGGAGAAACGAGTTTCATTTGTTAAAAAGTGTCAAAATGCTCATCTTGCTGACTGACTAATAATTTGCAGAATTGTAGGCAGTGATAGATTTCATCTGTTAAAAAAGATGTCAAAATGTTCAGGAAGCCATAATATTAAAACTTGAACATGTCTTTCTCAGTGAAGTTTCGTTCCCCTTGTTATATAGATGCATGTATATCTTGTCTTTCAGTATCAAGTTTGTTTCCTTGCTTAAACAGTGTCCTTTTTTTGTTTCTCTCAAATTGTATTGCAGCCTGAAACAGTGATAGATATGAAGCAAAGATATGTTGGTCATTGCAACGTCAGCACTGACATCAAACAGGCGAGCTTTCTTGGTGAACGAGGTATTCAACATCTTAATGGTCTCCATGTTCATGGTTATGCTGATACATTATCTGGTCATTATACTTGAAAATATAGATGAGTAGAACAACTGCCTTTCACCTGCTTTCTCCCCTTTAATCTCTCAGAAAGATTTGTTGAAGTAAGAAATTAAACCTACGTAAACATCAAAATCAATTGGTCTGTATGTGTGACATTATGATGGTTGCAGGTGTTAAAAGAGGATGAGGTAAACCTTAATACACGTAAAAGGAAATTTGTCTCAAAAGATTTATCTCCAAGAATCCACAGAGACTTTGTTAAAAACAGAACAAAAGGAAGCAAAAGATCCATATTGATGATGAGAGTTGAGGCTTAGTGAAGTTAATGTAATTTTTTTTTTTTGATAAAGTAATAGATCTTAGGTATATATGTTTGGGGAAAAACAAATTCCCGTACACATGAGCTATACCAAAAGATAGATAATCTACCAAAAAAATAAACAATACCTGATCTTCTATACCTATGAGAATCTCATGGGTACACCAAAAAGAAATAAGCATAAGAGGCTACTCCTCAACGGTACAAAATTTATATCTACTCCTTCAAAACTTTCCTATTTATTTCTTTCCAAGCAATGCACACAAGTGCTAGTGGGGAATATTCCAAGACCTGTGCCTTCTCTTCCCCCTTCCACATCTCCAATTAAACAATACCTCGTTCATAGTGCCTGACATCATCCAATAAATTCCAAAGTAATATTATCAAAATTTCCCACATAACCTCGAAACAACCTGGCAATGAAGGAGATGATCAACAACTTCACCCAATCCCTTACACATAAAACACCAACAAAATATGAGCTTCCTCTTCCTCAAATTTTAGGGATGTTAAGTATATTAAGTTAGTGTTTATGAGGAGTTCTTTATTCTGTTTTGAGTTTTGTTAGCAGGTAGTTTCTTTATTCTGTTTTGAGTTCTGTAAGCGGGTAGTAAATGTGGAGAATCTTAAGTTTGCTGGTAGTTCTTTAGTTTGCTTAGAGATTTGTAAAGCAGTGGCAAATATAGAGAGCCTCAAGTGTTAGAGGTTACATATTTTGTCATAAAACCCCAACTATTGAGCGTTGAAATTGAATAATTGGTGTAGTCAACCTTTTTGAAACGGCCTCTCTATCCCACGAAGGTAGGGATAAGGTCTGCGTACATCCAGACCCCACTTGTGGGGTATGTTGTTGTTGCTATGGTCAGCCCTATTAGTTAAGTTTGAGGCATTTATTGTTTTGTCGCATGTTTGAAACTGTATATTTATCCTTGGTTCACTTCGGTTATTGGTCCCGGTGTCTCACCATTCTGTAGCTCATGTGTTTTTAATCTGTCTAGAGACTCTGATTCTCTTACCATCTTGGTTAACTTCCCTTCTTCTTCTTCTTCTTTGTGGTGGGGTAAGGGGTGGGGGGTTGTACTTGTGCCTGGTCTGGAAGAAAAGGGGGTTACTATTTTTACAAGCAATATTGATGGTGAGTTGAATTTGAAGGTTTTCTGGGCCACTTTCAATTTGAAATGTGTCAGATTGATCCATTCTATTCCTGTGCTTATCATCTTGTAAATTAATGGCTTTGTTATGCACACTTGCCATTTATTATAAGGATTTCAGTGGATATGTTGTAAAAATCATTGTGCAGGTGAATATATTGCTAGTGGAAGTGATGATGGCAGATGGTTTATCTGGGAGAAACGAACTGGTAGATTGATAAAAATGCTTCATGGAGATGAAGCTGGTATTTTTCTCGGTTCTCATAAATTTGTTATAATTCTTTTACTTTAACCTGTCGTACCTTGTCTAACATCTCGGCCTTCACCCCTGTTCAGTTGTAAATTGTGTACAGTGCCACCCATATGATTGCGTTGTGGCTACCAGTGGAATTGATAACACCATTAAGGTTAGAGAAATGTCACAAGTACTTGGGAGTAGTTGTCACTATGTGTAATGAGTAATTTACTTATCAGTATACATGTATCTCTTTCAGATTTGGACTCCGACTGCTTCTGTCCCTTCCCTTGTGGCTGGTGGAGCTGCAGGACCAGAGACTTCCAATGTGTTGGATGCAATGGAAAGCAATCAACATAGATTGTGCCGCACTCGTGAAGCTGTCCTGTAAGACTTAACAGGCTTATCATCTTTCCTCTAAATTAATTTTACAAATGCTTTGAGACATTAACTCCTATTGTAAACCCATCAAACTCTAATAGGGAATTGAGAAGCAGACTCTGCTTAGTTTCTTCTTGGGGTGATACCATTATTCATGATCTGTCTTTTATGTGCAAAGCCCCCTGTTCCTTCTCTGCTGTTAGTAGCTACTTTATGTTAAGCTCAAACCCGTCTTCCTCCAGTACCGTTTGAACATGGGAAGGTATCTACAGGGCTATCACCTTCTTTGGCCAGATCTTCCAATCTCTTTACAATTACAGCTCACTGTGCCCGCTCCTTTAATGGCGGGAGTCGTTTGCTTCATTCTGGTTGTAAGCCACCTTAAGAAATATAATAAACCATGTAAATCTTGATGATATTGTAGTGTAACTAATGACTGAAGAATACACTTTCACGGTCACTGATAGATGCGAAATGGATATTTCTCCTATTTTATACTATTTCTTCTAGTTATTGACAACTGCGAGCTATCCATATTGTTCTCTGCAGGCCTTTTGAGTTTTTGGAGCGATTTAGGATGCATGAGTTTACAGAAGGCAGCTTACATCCATTTGAATGCACACAAAGCTGAGAATGTTAACATGATCCTCTTCTGGTATGACACATTTTTATCTAACCCTTGTAATTATTTATTTTTTTAAGGAAAAATGCTTAGTTGATATACCTGAAACTTCCACTGAGACTTATATTGATGTGTGAGCTTTTCGATGACCTTTTCCTGAGTACCTACAAACTCTAGCACCACTACTTTTTTGACAACATCTTGTTTGAGGAAAAGCATACCAATATGTAACAAGTCATAGTTCCTCTACTTACTAGCAATGCTATTCTGATAATGTTTCGTCAATAAGGCTAGAAAGTGATTTATATGACTACTACTGCAGTTGAGTTGGACGGACATATCACATATATGCTCATCCTGACTGATTGTAACAGGAATGGTTAAACATTATTTGTACGTTTGAATATTGTAATGAGATGGGTCCATATCTGAGAAAAATGGATTTTGAAGTTCATATAGCTGACCTTGGATTAGCTTGGGATTGGAGCGAGGCAGTTATATAATTGTTTGTCAAGATCAAAGTGGTGGTTTGGTAGGACGTATTAGATAAAATATTGGTATTAGATCTGGTATTTTAATCCCTTGTTTCGAAGTGTTTTCAACCTATGTAAAACTAAGTTATACCCCCTATTTAGTACTAATATTATACATAGCAAACCATAGCATCAGAAATACTAGGATTCCTAATACATGGATAGCATGGTTAAAGACAGAACTGAATTGAAGTCACTCAGAAGTATACAATGCTTAAGAATATGGAGGGTATTTTTGTAAACAAACAATAGTTGTTTTAAATCATGCATAACATGTTATTTGTAATACATCAAACCAAACACTGGATAAGAAATATTGTCATCATAACTAATCCCAGCATTAATCCCGGCATTACTAATACACCTTGTTTTGTAATATTCTTATGCACCCTAAGAACCGACCCCAAAGGAACGAAGACTTGCGCCCCCAAAATGCTCTCTCCTGCGGGCGGGAAAAGAAAAGAAAAAGGCACTACATGGACTACATAATTTTTCTCACTTATCACTAGAGACTTTGACCAATGTTCAATTACTAGGCTAAATGTTCCAAAGAGATGTTGAAGTTATATTTTGCAGGAAAAATATAACCTAGTAAATCCTATCTTGTTCACAAGGCTAAACTGGGAGAAGATACGTATGGTTATAGTTTCTCATTTGTCTTCAGATTAGTAAGCTCAATGGGTCAAAAGTGTGGCAATTTAAAGACGCTCATTAATGCAAAACTAATATAGATCAAGAGTAGTTTCTAATGCTAAATACTATTATTCTTGTTTGGTCTTTTTCGGTGTAAACAAGGACATAGTAATTGTGCTCACTTCATAACACAGTTTTTGCGGTTCACAGGACACTCTTCATCAGTATGTATTAAATTAAGTGATGCAAGTTTCATGCTTATGCGTCATTTATTGTAGATGGCTTACCAACGATTTTACTCTTGGATGGTAGGGGTTTAGAGTTGAATTTAATACATGGCAGTATACACTGGTGACTATAAAATGACTATTCTATGAACCACTCTTGTTCATTCAATTATTTCCAAACAAGGTCTGGATGTCAAAGAGTGTCATAGAAATGTTGTACCTGCGCTTAGAGTTGTTTACTGAACCATTTGTTTTTGTTAAAGCTTCTCTGCATTTGACCGGGTTGCTTTAGTTTCTGGAATGTGGTGGCACGACAGTATGGCTTGTTTTGTATTTACATTTGTGTTTTACTACAGATGCCTGGATATGAAGTTCATCTGTTGGACAAGCTGGTTTGGGACAGAGGAAAAGTGTGTCATGTATAGTTATCGAAGTCTATTGAAAATTTTGGATCCCAAACCAGCTGAAAAATTGTCAAGTTGTAATTTACATTTTAGTTTTACTGTATCATATCCTAATTCTTCTCAACTGTCCTCTCTTCCTGCGAGGTTTCTGTAAATATATATGTACCAGTCTCTTATGTAATATAGTAAATAAATTTAAGGTAAAAACGGTGCATCATCCTCACATTTGATAGATGGAGGCTTAGGTTAGTGATTTGCAGTGCCGTTGGCTTCAACTGTTTAATGTTGGTGAGAATGTCTGCTAATAGTCTGTTATACTTGTGAGTTATTTCCTTGGGACAATTAGGACATTGATGTACAATTATTTCCTGGTAAACAAACTTATACATTTCCAATATTCGCTTCACAATCAATAAATGACGTTTGTACATAAATCTCTCGCAAAATTATTTCGAATTATTTTTGTTTTTAGGTTCTGAATCTTAGAAACTAAAAGAACAAAATGACTTTATCGACCGATTTTGTTTCAGTTCAAACCTAAAACAAAAAGGTGATGGGAAAAGATCTAAACAAAAGAATATAAACTTGAATATTTGTAAGAATTTAATGTAACCTGACTTGTATTAAAGATAAGAAAAAGATGAACTAAAAATTTGAAGGGGAAAAAAAGAAGAAAATTATTATGGTTTGGTTGTTTGGATACGGAAGTGGTTTTGTTTATTTAAGGAAATGATTGTTAAGTTGTCAATTTATATGGTACTGTGAATAAATTATTTTCATACGTGATGACCACACTGATGGTGATTGGCGAGACTAATTTGATTACATAAGATTCCATAAATCAAATACAAACTTACTAATCTTGGACTTACGTAGAAAGCACATCGGATTCCATAAATCAAATGAAATTAGTCCGACAATAGATCAATCAATTTTCTAAATTTGGTATTAAACGTTATATAATGGAATCTGATGGTGTGCGTACAGTTTCATTTTATTTATACCTTAAAAAGATAGAAATATAAAATTTTGATAGATCTTCGGTTCAGGTACAACGATATCAAAATATTGGCATAAAATGACAAGATTATTTATCGTTGTTGTAATCATATATCATATATCATATATATATATATATAAAAGAGAACCTTAGGCCCGCCTACGTTGTGCCATCACAAACCATAATTTTCTTTTAATTTATTTATTTACAAAATTAGCCTTCCCTTTCATGAAAAGTTGTGACTTTAATGAAAAGTTGCGACTTTAATGAAGAATTGTCACTTTTATGAAAAGTTGTCACTTTTATGAAAAATTGCGACTTTAATGAAAAATTATGACTTTTATGAAAGGTTGTGACCTTTCCGAAGGGTTGCAACTTTTTCATATAGTTGTAACCTTTCTGATAAGGCACAATAAACATTTGTTCACACTACCCTTTGTTGTCTATAAATAGAGGGATTTCCTCTCATTTTAACACAACGAAAATTCTGAACCTCCTCCTCTTCTTCTTCACAATTAAATATTTGTATACTTTGCTCATGTTGAGTGGCTCACTGACATTATTGCTTATGTTACAGATCCTGGTATGTATTTTTACAATCATTAATTTATAATTTATGCTTATGTTATTAAGGCAAAATGATAAGATGTAATAATTTTCATTGTCCTTTACATTATTAATGTTTGTTACTACGTAATATTGTATGTAATAATTCGCGTGGATAATTTTACTTAGTATAGGATTAATTTGGAGCCGCGTCCGTTAAGAATTTTGAAATTACGTTGTCATTTTTTCTTTGTTTTCTACGTGTGGGCCACTTATTGTCTTGGTATCTCACCAAAGAATCCTCCTCCTTCTATTCGTTCTCACTTCAAGGCAGATGAAACACATTTAATGAATTCAATTGAACTCATATATTCGACAAACTATATTGTATTAGTTACGTGTAAAAGTTATTTAAAATTTTGAACTTATAAAAGTTTAGTAATAAAGTATTGTGAAAACTTACTATCTCTATTTTTGTCACCCACAACCCTTTTGTTTATTTTATGGGATTAAGAGTTGAAAAAATGAAGAAATTTGTTGAATTAAGAACACGTCTTTAATATGGCATTTACCATGTCACTCCACGATCCACCAACTCAAAATATGATATCTTTTAGGAAAGTGTATCAACTTATAGTAAATACACTTCATTAGAATTGAGTATACGCTAAAGCATTCCATTTTTGCTGTGCTGAAGAAGTCATCCAAGACTTTTTGACAGCCAACAGAGTGATGGTTAGATCGACTATTTTGTATGAATCAAAGCATTGGTTAATCAAGTGCATTCACGTTCAGAAGAAAATTTCCCATTAGAAATAAATTGAGAGATTCTTTATTTCTTTTGGATAATTCTTCATTTTTTTTTCTCATACCTCCCAAAATCTTATAAGGGAACAATTACTCCGTCTTTGTCAATTTGTTTTTCTAGTTTTAACCGATAGTTGATGCAGATTAAGGAGTTTAAGAAAGAAAAGAAGATTTTTTTATTCCAGTGGTCTTAATTAAACTAAAGATATGTAGTATGTATCAAATTGACTTTTAATCTTGTAGTTTTAAACATATCATGTGAATAGTTGAAATTAAAGAATCGCCAAAGAGGAAAGATTTTTTTTAAAAAAATGAACTATAAAGAAAAGTAAAACAAATAAATTGAAATATAAGGAATGATATTATTTTACCAAATGACATTCGAATGAAATTTTGTCAATAGTAATATATATCATGTATGCATATATGAATTAATTACAATATAATTACTCTTTGGAGGAGTAAATTATTCATACTTAAAATTAAAACTATAATAAATGGACTAAAATGAACTTTTTCTCTCCACCACTTAAGGCCTAAAGAATGGAGAAAAGAAGCTAAACAAAGACTACCTTTTCCTCAAATTGCTAATCTCTGCATTAATCATGTCCGGCAAACCAAAATAATTTACTACACAATTTGCATAAATTAATCTTGGTTATCAACTATTAATTATTATTTTTTTATAAAAATTATCATATGATACATGTCAAATCAACTTTATTTATCATAGACTTCTATACTTCTCTTTTTATTTCCTAGTCAAGTCGTTAATTAAAAAATGAAAACGAGTGAACAATGAAAGGATGTCCACACAAATAAATTTTAAATTCTAACCAAATAAACAAAATAAAAAATAAAAAATTTAGCTACGTGCCCCACAGTTCCATTTTAACAACTAATTGGCTAATTACAATAAATTAAAATGCATACTTGTCACTCATGGGACCCTTGAAAATGATATGATGATTCATTTCTAACGTTCATACGCAATTCTAACAAAGAAAACAAAAAATTATAATAGTCTAATTGGTCTAGATATCAATAAATTTTTATTTTGATCATCGTATACTTTGATTTAATATATTTAACCTTTAATTATTCGAAATGTTTGATTTTAGATACTTTGTGGAGGAAAAATATTACTTGGACTATTTTTAAGACGATGCTGACGTCTGATCATAGATTTTGAAAGTAGACTTTGAAAAATCATCTTTAAATATCTGATTTTAAAACATTTACAAGTTCTTGTAACTTTCACTGACAAACTTCATTTTTCCAAATTTAAAACATTACCAAACACAAGTTCAAATTTTCAAAATCTATATCCAAACGGAAGTTCTTAACATAATACATAAGTAATAGTTGAATGGTTAATATAATTCCGGTAAATTTGTGAAACAATGAACCAAAATTATATATTTTAATTAACAAATATGCTTAAGCCTAGGGAGAATGGCGATAAAGATGTATTGCGGCCTTCTTATGTTTATCAACTCGAACCTCATTCCTTCACAGTGATGTTACGGATTAACCTTTACTCTTCAGGCTAACAACTTTGCTCTAACATTTTTTTACGTGACACACAGACTAAAATTAAAATTTATAAATAACTAAAGAATCAAATGTGCTATTAATAAAGAGGTGGGGCAAAAAAGAGAAAACTTTACCCTTCTATTATGGCCGGTACTATCTTTTTCTTTTCTTGTGTGGCAGACAATCCTCTTCAACACCCCATACCCCACCTCCACCCCCAAACACCTCAAACACACGCATACATGTACATCTATATATATACAAATATTTGTACATATTATTACATACATAATTGAAATCCCTTAGGGGAAGAAGTTTTAGTCCATAGTATTTTAATAAGAGAAATGATACATAAATATGACAATCAACAGATCAGGAGGAGGAGCCATTGAGTGTTGCATGTGTGGAGATTATGGTTTATCTTCTGAGCTTTTCAAATGCAAAATTTGCCAATTTAGATCTCAACACAGGTACCCCTTTCAAATCTTTTTCCCCAAAAAATAATTAAATCTCTTATATTATAATTATGCTATTTAATTTATTTATTTCCCTCTTGAAGAGCTGGAGATAAATTTCATGACATTTCTGACTAGCTGTTTTGTATTTCTAATAAGTTGGTTAATAGTTGACACTTGACATATATTAATTTATCGTATACGTAATATGATGGGGTGATTTAAATTGATCATAACATAATCTAATTCCGCTACTAAATTTATTTTCTTGAAAGTATAGTGATTAAAACGCCTCTTTTTTTTTTTTTTGCAGATATTGTAGCAATTTGTATCCAAAAGCTCAGTCATATAAAATTTGCAATTGGTGCTTGAGTCCAAAAGATGTTTCTGGAGAAAAAACACAAAATTCATCAAACTCTTCATCATCATGTAAAAATACTACAAGTGATCATAATATTATTCAAGATGGTCCAAAGTCGAAGAAAAAATTGATCATTAGAAATGAAAATAATGATATTATTGGAAGAACAAGTCCAAAGGGGAAAATAAAGGGTTCTAATTGTAATTTGAAGGTTCAACTAATCAACAAAAATCCCATCAAATTACAAAAGTCTCCTTTATTGGCTGCTAGAAAAAGGGTCATAATTGATGAGGTAAATATTGAAGAAAAAATAAGGAGGACAAAGTCAGAAGAAATGTCAAATAGAGGGATCACAAGAAAGGTATTTAAAAATAGGGTAAGAAGATATAAGCTCTTGGATGAAGTTTCAAGTTAATTAATTTTCAAGAGTTTATAATTTGTAGATTTTTATGTTTTTTTTTTTTTTTGGATGTGTGGTAGTTTTGATGGTTCTGAAATTTCACACATACAAATTTATGTAGAGGAAAAAAAAGGGTTGATTTATTGGAACCCTTTGATTATGATTTGAGAAGTTTACAATGTAAAAATAGTGTTAGTGGAGTACTTTTTTTTTTTTTTTAACATAAGGACTATCACCAAAGAAGATAACAATGTAAAAAAGGGTTGATTATTCTTTCTTGTTCCTAATAATTTACTTGTTCATTTGGAAGAAAAAGAGAAAAAAAGAAGTGATAACCATGATCTTTCTTGATTTTGAACCTCATTATTAACCATTATTAAGGACGGTGAAATTAGTTTATGAAAATATATGTCTCATTTAATTTGAACAAATTTGGATAGGCTAATGACCTATCCATTTATTAACCCAATTCATATTGATTCGCTCGATTCAACATACTATATGTACGTAGTCCAAATTAATCCATAATAAATCTTGTCAAAATAATTTTAGAAAAACTTTTTAAATTTCAATATATTATATATAATCATTACAAATATATTTTTTTAGATAATTAAACAAATGATAAGGAAAACAAACAATGAAATTTAAAGTAGATGAAAGTTGGTCGGGTTGGGATATTATGGCCTATTATTTAACTTAGTTCTTAGTTCAAGTAATCTTTTGGCCAAATAATGAAAAATGACTTGCTTAGTATTCACCCGTTCAAATTTAACTAGAGGTAAAGTAAAAAAAAAAATTTGGTTTGTAAGTTCTTAACCGCAATTCTTTTTATTTAATTATTGGGTTTTAAATAGATCTTTTATACACATTAATTAAATTTCTTAACATAAATAATAAGTTTGGGTTAACACTATCAAATTCTCTCGAATCCACAACTAGCATTGCTGCCCCTTTTTTTTTTTCGTTGTATATATACAAGTAAAATTAAAGGAATAACAACAACATTAATAACATACTCAACGTAATTTTATAAATAAATAATATAAAAAATAAAATGTACTATATATATATAAATAAAAGAAATGAGAGTGCAATTAATGGAGATAACAACCAGTGAGCCAGCATTATTATGGGTAGAAAATTCTGGTGATTGTGTTGTCCCAATAAGCTAGTGACAACACACTATATGGAAGCAATGATTAATTATTCTTTTTTTGCCCTTTCATTTTTTGCCTCAAAAAGTTTGCAGGTAAAATGTGTCATTATTGAAAAACTGAATAAATTTCAAAATCATGTGACTAGCTACTAGCTTGGTGCCACGTAAAATAATAGAGATAGTGCAATAATGAAGTAGGGAAATGAATACAAGGCTAATCACATTTCTCACTTGTTTGGTTGAGGGACTAGATAGTCTTTAATGAAAAAATTACTAGTAATTAAGAGATACTATGAAAATGGTAAGAACTTACCGAGTTTATGTTTATATCAAATCAAAAAATATTTAAGTTATATAAAATGATTAGTTTTCTCTTTCAATTCCTTTCTCAGTTAAACAATGATTTTATTTTAATAAAAAATATATTTGTATTTGAGGTTTATATCAAATTATATCTAATTTACTATAGTTAAGTAATTTATAAATTGAGAATATATTAATTAATTATAGAATTAGAAGCGAACTTCATCGATAATCCATCACTATTTCTCTCATATTTGCTACTTAGCTACAAATTTTATCTTGTCGGTGAATCTTTTTTTTTTTTTGTGGAGTATTAACTTTTTACCTTTTATCCTCAACCTCCAAATTTTTATATATCTAGGGCCCGTTTGGCCATGCGATATGGTATCATGATATGAAATCATGATATGGTATCATGATATGGAATCATGAGATGAAATTGAAGGTTTGTTTGGACATGCGATATGGAATTTTTGTGTTGTATATTTTCTCATAAACATAAAAATCCCATAAGTTGTAAAACTATTAAAATAGCCCCAATTGTTTATTCAATCTTATCAAATAAACAAAAATTATAAAATCGCATAATAAATTATTACAAAGTTATTTGTTCTTCAGTTAAATAATTGTTTCATCTAACTTTAATTTAATTAAAAAAAATTGAACATAAATTGTACTTGATATGTTCATATCTCTCAACTACTCTTACAAATAACCTATAAAGTAGAAAAAAAACATACATTAGTGAGTAAATATTAACTTAGAAGTTAAATGCACTAAGATAAAAATTAACAAACATCACTAACTTCTAACTATTTACAAGAAAAATCAATAGTTAAATATTATTGAATAACGAAATTTTAAAAAGTTACCACAAGTTTGAGTCAAAAACACTTCTAATAAAATTTAATCAAAAAAATTATAACTAGTCCACTTGACTAAATATTAATAACTAATTGATCAAATTTTCCTAAGTCCTCAATCAATTGGACTTGATATCCTTCAGTCATGTGAACGAACATTTTGCAAATACTAAGATTAAGAAAGTGCGGCACCGCCAATGAAAATTGTCTTTTATCAATATTATGATTAGTCATAAGATTAAGACGTTTTTTTTTTATTATGAAAAATCAAAAAAGTGTTACTCCCTTTGTTCTCATTTATATTCACCAAATGAATTTCTACTTTATCATTTATATTCACCAAATTTAAAGTGATAATAAATTTTATATTGGTGAGAATAATAAATTTTAAAAAGTAATGATGTGATTATAAATTTTATTTACATATGAAACAAATGGTTAGTAGATATAAATGTGGGGTTGTTTTAACAAAATATAAACTCATGGATCAATTATTGTATTAAAATATCTCAAATCATAATATGAAATCACATGGTGATTTCATATCATGGTTTTTGGAGAATATGATATCACCTCTCATGATATGGAATCATGAGATGAAATCAGCGTAAAATTGCATGTCCAAACGCTGATTTCATCTCACGACACCATATCGTGATATGATATCGCATGGCCAAACGCCTACCTAGTATCATGTCATTAGTAGGCTAAAGGTGTGTCATATCCTTTCCAATTACCTCCCCAAGTTATTTTTGGCCTACTTTTACTTCTCCTAATTCCTCCTTTCATCCAACCTCTCACACTTCCTTTCTAATTAATGCATTTGTACGTCTTCTCTTCACATATCCAAATCATCTCAACCTCATTTTTCTTATGTTATCCATCACGAAGATCACTTCTATCTTACCTCGTGGACTTTCAATCGATTGGCTAGTACTTTACTCTACATAATAATATTCATGTTATGATTTATTGATTTGAGGTAAACAATTATAAATTGATCAATTATGTAATCAGTGGATTAGTTGAGGATTAGCTTGCCGGTCAACTCAATTCCTGTTTGATGGATGTTTGCAGCACCTTATTTAACAATACATAAAATATAAGACAAAACATTAAGTATTCAAGTAAACATTGAAACAATTAATAAATAAACATTAGTAAACGTAATTATATAATCAGAAAATTATATTTGGCAAGAAAGACAATATAGTGAAAGTATATATAAAAACACAAATTTGTATAAGTCATTTTGATTAATGAAAAAGAAAAAGGAATATTAGATTACGTGCTTTAAACCCTATATACCAAAAATAAAATAAAATTGATCCCTTATTTAATTCAAGTGGACTAAAATATTATGCTGTCTAAGCAATTATAGTATGAAAATTACTCCCTCTGTCTCTAATTACTTGTTCATTTTGACAAATCAAGAAAGGACAATTTTTTTACCTATTATATCCTCAATTAAATGATTAATTACTTTGAAAAATGTAGAACTTTTTATCCACTTCATAATTAATAGGGGTAAAATGGTAAACTTACTCTGTCATTAATTATTTTCTTAATAGGTGTGTCAATTCAAAAGTGGACAATAATTAGGGATAGAGGGAGTATTAAGACTTCCCAAAATTTGATGGGACATTTGAACCAATTCTTATTTAGTGGACAACATTTTCATTTTCTCTAGAATTGGATTCTCTCTAGATGCTTGACTTTTTTTTTTCTTTTGTTATAATTTTGGCATGTTATTAGATGCAGACCTTTTTTAAAATCTTCAAGATTAATTTTGAAGGTAGAATTTTTATTTTATTTTTCAAATTTGAAGGAAGACTTGACTAAGTAAATTCATGTCCATGAAAAGAAGAAAACGAACAAGGACAAAAGAAATAAGTCTTCTTCAAGTGTCATTGCAAGTAACTAAAAGGAAATTAACATACTACATACAATTTCTTCATATTGATGAATACTTTTAATGTATTCATTAAATAAGTTATTTTTTAATATAAAGATATTAATATAAAAGAGATAAATTTGTCAAATTATAATTAATTTTTATATATTTTAAATAGATTTAAAGAATGATTACAAGAAATTAAAATAATGGGATAGGCGTAATATCAAAAGTCATAAGAAAAGTGAGTGTTATAGAGTGAAATCTCGAGAGTCACCTTTAAAATTATCCCAAAAAAGTAAGGTAGGTAGAACTATTATTAAGAAAAAAAAAAAGGTAACAACCATACAAACAAGCATAACTCTCATATAATTTTTAAATTTTATTTACACTTCAAAGTATTTATTATGGATATAATTTATAAATATTTTTTATACTTTTTCATAGTTTTTATCACTAATTTATCATATTATTTTAAGTTTGACTTATTAGAATTTTGAATGGACTGATAATGGTTATTGATTCTAGTCTATAGATATTAGTAATTCTAATAAAGCTCAAATCAAAATTAAATAAATATTAATGCTAACAAAAAACCCAATTCAATATTAAGAATGATAATAATGCTGAATATTTATTTTTTAGTTTTACAATGGTATAGAAATTAAAATACATAAACTAATTTTTATTTTTCTTTAATATTTAGTCATGTAATTAATACTCGTTCGGATTTTTTTAGAATGATTTAATACATTTAAATTATGATCATTTTCATTATGACTTATTTATTTGCAATATTTGTTTTATGTGATTTCATTCTTATTTTTCGTTGAATATTTTAGTGTCATCACTCATATTATATTTTGTGTTTCTTAAAAAGCACCTTAGATAATTGTATTTTTATAGGACTAAAGAAATATTTAAAGCACAAGTTAATTACATATTTTTAATCTTGTTTTTTCGAATGCATTTTTGTTTATTATTTTTTTCAAATTATTTTATTCTTTATTTTCTTTTTACACCATAATCTAATTCATACTCAATTTTTATTTTATACACTCCTTTTCTTCTTTTTTTTTTCTCATTATTTCTTTTTTTACTGCTTTTATTTTTCTCCTTTTTCTGATTATTTCTTTATTCTTAAATATTTTTCTTCCTTTTTCATTCATTTTTTTTCTTAAAACATATTATTCTTTATTTTTTCAGCACAATTTAGTTTCATATTTTTTGTCATTCACATAACTGATTAGATTATGAGAGTGAGAATAGGGAGAGACTGAAGGAGTGAAAATGGGAGTGAGGAAACGTAGGTTCGGAGTGGAGAGGAGTAATGTATCCGGACCATTGGGTTTTTTTGATGAAAAATAGAGATTTTTGTAGTATTTTGAAATGGTAGGAAATAATGGAGAATATTGTAAATAATGGTGTATAGATAGATAATTAATCCTGAAAGAAATAGGACAATTTTGAGCCCATAAGCCCAAAGACATTGAACTCCTTTTGTCAACAGAGGGACGACCATCAAGCGAGTTGGGAACCTAAATAGGCCACAAAAACATAAAAGTGACCAAAATAAGCTACTATTTTAGAAAGTAACTAAAATAGGCTTATTGGAAGAAAAAATTCCACTTTATCTAATATTCGAAACGTTTTTCGTTAGTCCCATAACGTGTATATTTTAATATATAACGGAACTATTTCCTACACTTTATAAAATGGAACTATTTCTTACACTTTATAAAGTGTAAGTTTTTCTTACACTTTGTAAAGTGGGACTTTTTCTTACACTTTACAAAGTGGAAGAAAAAATTATGTTTTCCAAAGAGGAGTATTTTTCACGTTTTTATCTCTTTATGAAGTTTTTGCAGTGTTTGTCATACAATTATATTGATTTGACATATCATAAAAACGGAAAAAACTATTACACTATGTATTTTTATTTTTTTATTCTGAAAAATCCTCCAATCTCTATTTAAGGAGGACGTTCAAACATAGTTGATAGCACCTACAACATAAAGTCTTCTATATTTGTTCATTTCAATCTCAAAAAAAAAATGTCTTCTAAACCAAAAGTTAGTGTTTCGATTTATTGGGATGCGAAATTATACATGACGAAAATACCGTTTATTATAATTGTCCTCCCAAACACAATGCTAAATATTCAATTAATGTCCGATATCATAAATTTCTTTCATCAATTTATAAAAGAATGGGTATAAACAGTACTGATTATAATTTGATTATAGTCGAAAAATACCGTACTTCATTTTTATCACAAGGACAAGTAAATTTTGGAGAGTGGATTATCTATAATGACGAATCGTTGACCGACTTTTTGAGGGTTCCAAATGACTACATAGATCAAATCAAGTTAACAATACTTGAAATCTATGTTAGGAAGGAGCCTAAGACTAGTCAACAACGTTCTCCTTTATCGGTTCCATCCCCGATTAGAAAATCGTAATAGCGTTGATGGATTTCCCGATAACTTAATCTACTGATTTTTCTAACATGATTCATCATCAAAATATTCTTACCAGTCGATATGATGTTGATTTGAACGAAACTATCAATGAAAGTGACTGGCAATGCTCAATAATTATATTTCGATTATTATTTATTGATTTTGTCAATTATTTATTAATTTATATGATTTATTATTTTTCTTCTTATTATTATTATTATTATTATATATTTTGTAGCGGTTTACCTCAGCAAGATAGGAATATTGCTCCAAGTTATGGACTAGATAATTATTTTGGTCAGTCCTCACACTTTGAAATGAAGGAAAATGTTGGGACATCCTCAAATTTTCATGTCTCGCCTACTTTTGATGCAGATGATTGTTGGTATGTCCAACACTTGATTTTTTATTTAAGTAAGTTAATTGCATGAGACAAATATTTATACTTTTTTACATATATAGGAAAAATATCACACAAGATGAGCCCATTGATCCTGTGAATATCGATGATCGTGACCTTCCAAATTACGGCTCACCTTCAGCTAGTGATAGTGATGATTCGCCTAATGCCGAGGAATTAGGAGATAATGTTCCATTTGAGGCATCATCTAGTGATGATGATTTTTTAATGCCCAATCGGTCGCCAAAATCGATGTCCATGAGTCTGTTTCGTAATCATGAAATTTCTTTTCTGGATCATCTCCAAGATGGTCCAGATATCTTTGGCGATACACATGATGAATATACATCACAACGTACGTGGGGTGAACCCAAAGATTTCATGAATGATGCTATTTATATTGAAAAAGGCACGTTGTTCAAAGAAGCAGTTGCAAAGAGCAGTTAAGCTTCTACATTTAAAGATAGCGAGAGAGTACTTTGTTATTAAATCGACAAAGAAATCATGGCGACTTGTTTGCAGGCGTGTAGAACAAGGATGTCGATTTAGGCTAACTACATGATAAACATATAACATGTGGAAAGTTGGAAGATACATTAAAGAACACACATGTGATATGGATACGTGCTGCGATGGACATTTCAACTTGGATGTTGAGATGATTGCTAGCGTCCTCCGTGTTGATATCGAAAAAACGCCAAGGTACTATTTTATCCTTAGATGATTTTTCTTTAATAAGAAAATATTCATTTTTAATTTGTTAGTTAATATTATTTTTACTTTTCAGGTTTCCCATCAAAGACTGTCAAACAGCCGTTCTTAAAGCATATGGCATTTCGATAAGCAGAAGAAAAGTATATCTTGGTTGCAAGCGTGCTTTTGAAAAAGTATATGGTACTTGGGAGGGTTCTTTTGTCGAGTTGCTGAGGTTCATGGAAGCTTTGAAACACTTCAATCCCGGAACAATAGTTGAATGGAAAACAAAGCGGCGTGCCGATGTCATTGAAGATGTATTCAACTATGTATTCTGGACTTTTAAACCATGCATTGATGGATTTGTGTATTGTCGTCCTGTTATATCGATCGACGGAACACATGTCTATGGAAAATATGATATCAAATTGTTGATTGCGATTGTAACGGATGGTAATGACTCAATATTACCTTTGGCATTTGCAATAGCTGCGAATGAGAACATGGAGACATGAAGTTTATTTTTGGATCATTTGCACTTGCACGTTGTCAAGGGTCGTAGAGGTGTGGCATTGATTTCAGATAGAC
The DNA here is from genome assembly GCF_019186545.1 of Solanum stenotomum. Taxonomy (NCBI): domain Eukaryota; kingdom Viridiplantae; phylum Streptophyta; class Magnoliopsida; order Solanales; family Solanaceae; genus Solanum; species Solanum stenotomum. Next base: position 7,134,548 of record NC_064283.1, read on the forward strand.
ATCACTGAATACTCTCATCCGTGTATAATTCTCCCAATTGACAGGCCTCATTTGGGTTCCATCATTTTTGTTTAAGACATTTGAAGGCCAATTTTCAAAAACAATTTAAAAATGTCACTTTAAACAGCCTTTTATGGGCAGTTGCAAATCACTGTCAGGAGAAATTTTTTTTGAAAAAAATGAAGATGATCAAGGAGATTAATCCGGAAGCGTATGTGTGATTAATAAAGAACGGTCTTGACAAATGGACATTGCATATGGATGGAGATAGGATATGGGGCATGCTGACAACAAACAGTTCCGAGTCATTCAATGGTCTTCTTAAGTTAGCCAGGGGCTTGCCAGTTACTGCAATGGTAAGACTCACTTACAATCAGATTGTGAATTGATTTGTTACAAGATCAAAAATTGTCAATCAACTAGTACAACAAAAGCAACAATGGATGTCTAAACCATTCAAGACTTTTGAGGATAATTGAAAAAAGTCACATCGTCACAGACTTATCAACTATCACCAACAAAGGGAAAACATATTTGAAGTGTAGACACACATGCATCATGGCCGTGGTGGTAATAAGCACATTGTAAATGCATCACAAGGAAACTGTTAATGTGGTAAATGACAATCATACCACATTCCGTGTTCTCATGCAATAAAGAGATTTGATCAAATTGGGTATCAAGCATGGGAGTATATGCCACCAGAATTCAGCGTGCGTAGCTACAAAAAAGCCTACTCTGGACAATTCAATCCACTCGGCGGTGAAAAGTATTGGCCTGATAGTCCTTTTCTTATGATAGCAAATAAAAAATATTTACGAATAGTGGGCGTAAATAAAATCACCCGTATACATAATGAAATGGATGTTCCCGCAAGTACACTCACTCGCAAATGTTCAACGTGCAAACAAATAGGCCATGATAGGCGCAACTGACCTTCACGAGCTCGAAACGCCTCATACAGTGGTAGTAGCTAAAGAAAGATGTTTAATTGTGTTAATTTATTCTTGTATCAATTTCTATGCAACTTTTTATTAGTATTTTTTATCATCCTCGAGTGTTTATCTTTTCAAATTTTTTCATTCATTTTTTTAAAAAAAAAATACATACACAAAATAATAACTATATATAATTAAAAAAATAATACTTTCATTGATAGTTTCGTTCAAATCAACATCATATCGACCGGTAAGAATATTTTGATAATGAGTCATGTTAGAAAAATCAGTAGATTGAGTTATCAGAAATCCATCAACGCTATTACGACTTTCTAATCGGGGGATGGACATCAACCGATAAAGGAGAACGTTGTTGACTAGTCTTAGGCTCCTTCCTAACATAGATTTCAAGTATTGTTAACTTGATTTGATCTATGTAGTCATTTGAAACCCTCAAAAAGTCGGTCAACGATGCGTCATTATAGATAATCCACTCTCCAAAATTTACTTGTCTTTGTGATAAAAATGAAGTAGGGTATTTTTCGACTGTAATCAAATTATAATCAGTATTGTTTATACCCATTCTTTTATAAATTGATGAAAGAAATTTATGATATCGGACATTAATTGAATATTTAGCACTGTGTTTGGGAGGACAATTATAATAAACGGTATTTTCGTCATGTATAATTTCGCCATCCCAATAAATCGAAACTCTAACTTTTGGTTTAGAAGACATTTTTTTTTTTGAGATTGAAATGAACAAATATAGAAGACTTTATTGTTGTAGGTGCTATCAACTATGTTTGAACATCCTCCTTAAATAGAGATTGGAGGATTTTTCAGAATAAAAAAATAAAAATACATGGTGTAATAATTTTTTTCGTTTTTATGATATGTCAAATCAATATAATTGTAGGACAAACACTGCAAAAGCTTCATAAAGAGATAAAAACGTGAAAAATATTCCTCATTGTAAAACATAATTTTTTCTTCCACTTTATAAAGTGTAAGAAAAAGTTACACTTTACAAAGTGTAAGAAAAACTTACACTTTATAAAGTGTAAGAAATAGTTCCATTTTATAAAGTGTAGGAAATAGTTCCGTTATATACTAAAATATACACGTTATGGGACTAACGGAAAACGTTTAGAATATTAGATAAAGTGGAATTTTTTCGTCCACTAAGNAAGTGTAAGAAAAACTTACACTTTATAAAGTGTAAGAAATAGTTCCATTTTATAAAGTGTAGGAAATAGTTCCGTTATATACTAAAATATACACGTTATGGGACTAACGGAAAACGTTTAGAATATTAGATAAAGTGGAATTTTTTCGTCCACTAAGCCTATTTTAGTTACTTTCTAAAGTAGTGGCTTATTTTGGTCACTTTTATGTTTTTGTGGCCTATTTAGGTTCCCAACTCCCATCAAGCTTACACCAGCGATTTGACAATTAAATTTAGGGAAAATTTTCAAAACAACAATATTTTCGCTTTTAATGGGACTCCGTAGCAATAGTTTCATTATTTATTTAAAATGTCAATATTTTAGTTTGTTAAGGGATGAGTTATGCATTTATTTTATTTTGATAAAAAGAATACAAATAATTAATAACATAATAGAGAAAATCATGGACAGAAAATTTTTAAAAAGGTAAAAAATATAATTAAAATTTTACATCAGTTACGTTTTTTAAAGAGAATATGTTGTCTTTTTTCTTTCTAGTGTTTTTTTCCTTTGTTCTTAAGAATTTCAATTTTTTTTTTGAAAACAGCAGTTTGTATTTTATATCTTATATGAGTGGAAGTGTTGGAAAATTTCTAATGCCCTCTGTTTTGGATTATTAAATGTTTGAACTTCTTTGAATATGTGTTCATCCAAAATGTATTCGAATTCCTAATGATATGTATAACTAATTTAAAATACAAAAAAAATTGATATTGATTTATGATGAATACAACTCTTTGCATTCGAGTATAAGTACAAAAATAAAGATAGTTGTGGAGTATATACCAAAATATAAATACAAATTAGTTGTAAGTCGAAATGATATTGAAAAATACAGTTGCGATGAATACATAATGCATAGAGTAAGTTGTATTCAAAATAAATTGTATTCATATTTCAATATCCAATTTTTTATATTATTATTTCACTTTAAATTTGCAGAAAGTATTTTCTGGCTCACTTTTTATTTCAAATATCAGGTTGTATTTCAATATCATTTTGTATATCAAACGCAAAATGAATACCAATAATTTTGTATTTCACTTCTTATGATGTATTCGTCGCAATTTTATATATTATGTATTCATGAAAATTATATTGCTTTAGCCAAATAAAATACAAAATATGTCTTACTAAGTTTGAATTTCAAATATCAGGTTGTATTTCAGTATTTCAAACGAAAAAATGAATACCAACAAGTTTCTATTTCCCTTCTTATAATGTATTCGTCATAATTCTATAAATTATGTATTCAATCATAATATATAGAATTGTGACGAATGCATTATATACCTATTTGAATGACTACAAACTAAAAAAGAAATAAATGTTTTAAAATAAAAATACAAATGATGAGTAAAAGAAAAACAATTGACAAACAAATATTAATATGAATACAATTATGGTATGAATACAATTTTGCAACCTTATTCTTTGACTGTCTTTCTTCTTCTTCTTCATTTGCTATGTTCTTTTTTCCGATTTTTTTCATCAAAATCGAATCTGAATCCGTATTCACTTGTGCATTAGTAACCCTATAAGCAAAATTTGAAATTATTAAATATGAATGTTTAAAAAATCAAGTAATATATGATGTATGTGTGCTAATGTAGATTACTACAATCTACTAAATCTCTAATATGAAAACAAAATCACAAAAAAATCGAACAATAGTGTTTAAAAGTCGAAAAACCTGAAATACATAAAAGAGGGAAATCTCAAAATATACTTGGTGAATCTGAAAACAAACTCACAAAAAAACGAACAATAATGTTTAAAAGTTGAAAAATTCGAAATACAAAAATACTTGGTGAATATGAAAACACCAAATCTAAAACCCTAAGAGCAAATTTCGAAATTATCAAATATAAATGTATGAAAAATCAAACAAAATAAACATATGAATGAATTTGTAGATTCTAATAAATCTAAAATTTTAAAACAAAATCACAAAAAAATAAAAATAAAATTATTTAAAAGACTAAAAATCTGAAATACATAAATATTAGATGAATATCTAAATAAATTCGCATAAAAATCGATGAAAAATTCGTAAAATATACAATCCGAAATATACACCATAATTTGTGATTTTGAAAATTAATCAAAAGAAATCTACATAAATAATCGAAATTACCTTTATCAAACGAGAAATTTCTTGAATTAATATAGAGATTTTGTTTACCAATGATGTGAGGCCAAAATATCTATTTTTAATCATTATTTACCTCACATTTATTATTTATATTTATTCCTTTTTTAGCTTGAATTTTATGAATTGTGCTAAATAGTATATTTTATTTGTAGGATTAAATTGATGGAAAAATAAAGAAGTTTGGAGCTAAAAATATTTAAAGATGAAAGATTGAAGAAGGAAATCAAGGAAACGCTTAATGGATTAAATTGAATATTATATTAATATTTATATATATGTAAAGTTGGCCGAAATTGAAGAAAAGTACATATTAGAGCTGTGCCACGTGGCAGCATTTCAAGAAGTTCTATTCTGGGGCGGTAGACCGAAAGTTTCACGCGGAATCCTTTTATGTTTTGAGTTTCTAATTTGTTTTGAACTCAATTATTTTATTCAGAGTTAATCTATAAAAATAATTATTGAAAGTGGGAGGATGAATGTAGAAATTAATTTTTGGTTTAGAGTTTCTTCTTTTCTTCTCTTTTATTTTATTTTACATCTTTTCTTTGAATGATGAATTGTAATTACTCCATGTCGAGGGGCGGATCTATAAAGGTGTGTGGGGGTGCCACGTCATCCCTGAACTTCGACGGAAACTATATATATACATAGGCACACACACACATATATATATATATATATATAAAGCGTGTCAACTAGAGAACAAAACTGACTTGTGATGCCACAGTAGGAGGGCAACTTTAGAAGATTGATGTTGTGGGTTCGAATCCCATTTGTACCTTTTTTTTTGAGAAATTTGCTGCAGATATTTTTTAAGAAAAAAAAGGTTCCAAGCACGCTTTTTTTAAGGAAATACAGCTGCACATTTATTTATTTTTATTATTGTTAATCGATAAGTCTATTTGATATCCACGAACTCTAAATTCTAGATCCGTCACTGTCTATGTCTATGTGGAGTTAAACTTCTCGTTCTTGAATTATTTCAATGCTTGATCACTATTGAAATAAACATATAGTCCGAATTGAATTCGGGAGAGGAATAAGAGGATAGAACGTGGAATATAAGGAGATGATTTACAACCCATCATTCAAAAAATAAAATAAAAGAGAAAAAAAAAAGAAATCCTAAATCAAAAGTTAATTTCTACATATTCATCCTCCCCCTCTCAATAATTATTCTTATGGACTATTTATAAATATAAAAAATCCTGAATAAAATAATTGAATCCAAAACAAATTAGGAACCCAAAATATAAAAGGATTCCGCGTGAAACTTTAGCTCGACCGCCCAGAATTGGACTTCTTGAGATGCTGCCACGTGGCACAGCTCTAATATGCAGTTTTCTTCAATTTCGGCCAACTTTACATGTATATAAATATTAATATAATANCCCTTTCTCTATTTTACTCTCCAAATATAGAGAATGGAGAGTAAAATAGAGTGGGGTTGGAGATGGTCTAAGTTGCGTGTTTGATTTCTTCTTCAACCTTTCATTTTTAATTCTTTTTAGCTTTAAATTTCTACATTTTCCCACCAATTTAATTCTACAAGTAAAATATATTATTTAGCACAATCCATAAAATTCAGGCTCAAAAAGGACAAATATAAATAATAAATGTGAGACAAATAATGATTAAAAATAAATATTTTGACCTCACATCAACCAACAGAGAAATTCCTTGAATTAATATAGAAATTTTTTGAAGAATCGATAAGAACTTTGAATAATTTGTGTTTCTAGGTTAACAGAAAAATGTGAAGAAAGAGAAACTGTGAACGTGAAAGGTGGGGAGAAATAAATTCTTTAACTGAGAAACGTGAAAGATGGGAAAATTAATGGGTAGTTTTGTATTTATTTTTTATTTTTAATCGGTTACTGGTTAGAATTTGGTCCAATGATGGACTCTTTTGATAATTAAAAGGAAATAAAAATAATAAAATTTGGCATTAAAAGTTAAAATATTGTTGTTTTGAAAATTTTCTCAATTTTTTTTGAAAATATTGACATTTTGACATTTTAAATGAATATTTTAAAGTGTAGTTATTTTGACTAATTATGTTAGGTATTATGACTAGATAGCTAATTTTCTCTTAAAGTTGAAGGTACTTTAGTCGTATCCTAACACGTGTGATTACTTGAAATCTCATACCCACAATTACTTTTTTTTAAAAAAATAACCCAACTCAATCCAATTTTGTTTGGGTCAAAACGGGTTAGGTAATAAGTTATATAACAGGTCAATACCCAAGCCAACCCAATTTTTACTGAAATTAATTATTTTATTTGTTTTTAAAAACTATTTTAGTACCTAATAAAATTACTTTTTTCTTTATTATAACTATATATAACATATCAAACTTTTTAAAAATATTTTGACAAGGCAATCCGTCCAAAATTAAATGAATTGGACGGATTGAGTGTGTTGAGTTTGATTTTGCCACCCTTAGCAAATAGCGAGATTTTAGGAAAAACATATATTGCATTAATAAGGAAATAAATAAATGAAATATAACTACTTATAATTAGTAAGAAGAAAACGAAAGTACATAAGGAAAATAGAGAGATTTAAGGAAAGTATTACATTGTATTAATCTATATTACCTTAAAAGCATGAACTCATAGCTTGAATGTTAAATTACTATAATATCCCTAACTTAGGTTGTGACTTTTTCGAATACTTGTGACTTTTACAATAAGTTGTGACTTTTTTCGAAGGGTTGTGATTTTTCGATCAGTTGTGACTTTTCCAAAGAGTTGTGAGTTTTTCAATAAGTTGTGACTTTTTCAAAGAGTTGTGACTTTTTCAATAAGTTGTAACTTTTCCAAAGAGTTATGACTTTTTCAAAAGGGATAATACATATATTTGACCTTAAACTTGGCTTCAAATTTTAACTTTAACCTCCAACTTTCATAGTGCACAAACAAGCACTTTAACTATCCAACCTTTTAATAAATAAACACGCGATTTTTGGAGCCAAGAGCGTGAAATGCAATCGCTGCCATGTGTATTAGTGAGCCACTCAATGGCTGCCAACTAATTAAACACTTTACACGTCCATTTTAGAACTAAAAAAAATAAAATTAATTAAGGGTAGAGTTGTCATTTCAGCATTTTTTTCACTGTTGTGTGCCTAAAAATTACTTCTCACTCGCGCAAAATGCGTGCACGTCACGCGTTTTGCCAGGTAAGACACGCGTGTTTATTTATTAAAAGGTTGGATAGTTAAAGTGTCTATTTGTGCACTTTGAAAGTTGGAGGTCAAAGTTAAAATTTGAAGCCAAGTTTAAGGTCCAATATATGTATTATGCCTTTTCAAAAAGTTGTGAATTTTCCAAAGTGTTGTGACTTCTCGGAAAGGTCATGATTTTTCAGATAAGACATAAATTTTTTTTGTTCATACTACCCTTTGTTGACTATAAATAGATGGACTTCCTCTCATTTTTCAACCACATTTTTTCTAATCTTCTACTCTTCTTCTTATTCTTGCATTTTAAATTTTTTTGTGTGATTTATTGTCGTTGAGTGAGTTCGAAATTTAGCATAATATGAGGTACCATTATTCTGATGAAGTAAGTCGTTCTATCCTAAGAGGGTATATTCCATAACCTCGAGTACTTGAGGAAAATAATATAATTTTTATGATATAATAATTATTTTTTTGCTTAATATATACATTAGTATGTAATGTTCCAATATATGAAGTTAACATAATGTAGTCTAAATTCATTTGTTTTTGTTAACAATTTCTCTTGTGATATAGATATATGCTTTTGAATATCTTTTCCCAAAATCTAGAGAATTGTCACGATTTGTTTTTGATGCTCAAGACAAAAGAATGAATTTATTTATCAATGTTACTTATGTGATTTAGACTCTCAGGAAGTTTGCTTCAAAATAGTTATTACTATATAAACATTGCCGTTTTGTTTTACTTATTTATTATTTCTTAATATTTCAGTATTTTAGACGAAGAAAAATTCATATGATTTGCTATAACGCCAGTTGAAATTTGTATTAGTTTAATTTTTATTATTTATTTGATAGCTAATTTTATGAGATAAGTATTTTTATTAATGCAATTATATATTTATTAGTTCACCTGCTTGCATACAGTCCCCTGGCAATTGTAAACACATACTTTACTCCACTAATCAACTTTGTTTCTTCACCATGAAGCATTACTTATACAACCTATTATTGATTAACCTGCTCACATACAGTTTCCTGCCAATTTTAAACACATACTTTACATATATATGTTACTTCTAACCTTACTTTAAATGCACTTTACATCTTAATGATATCCTCTTTTATGTAACAAATCCCTGCCTAATCATGCCGATTTCGACCATTTGCCACTCTCATCAATGGTATTAATACACAATAACACATAGAATTAACATTGTCACTCTCATCTCCCATTGGTAGTCATCAAGCTCCATCCCACATGACGACTGAAATTTAACTACCAAATACTATTTGAAGAGGCTAAATATTTACTAGGCTGCAGCGTGCAAGACTACATAGAATCGACCTCAGTAAAGATATGAACTGTATTTATACCTAACCACCTTAATAACCAATGGAGTCCGTCGCATAGGTACATTGTCTAATACATCCTAACTTTTACAGTTATCTTATTGTGATACTTCATAGCACAAAAGAGAAGAAAACAATTGCACGATTACATATACATAACAATTGATGATTCTTTTAATTTTATACATTAGGTTAGTTTTGAAAGAAAATGCTCCCATCATGCTGCTGAGAAAACTGGACCCTTCAAATGGCTTATGCAATGGGGCATGGTTGATTTGTAGAGGCTTTGACGAGAATGTCATACATGCAGAAAAAACAACAATACCCTTTCAAATTTATTCGGAAATAATTTCCAATATGTCTATGTTTTTGCAGAGATGATAAATAAAGCTAAAGGTCAAACGATATCAAATGTAGGAGTATACCTACCACAACATGCTTTCTCGCATGGCAAACTATATGTTGCACTATCTAGAGGAATATCAATGTCAACAAAAAAAGTGCAGGTCATGACTGAACAACCAGATTGATACACCGGGACATACACAAGAAAATACTGTCTACAAGAAAGTATTAGGTGAGATTTGATTAATACCAAAATTGTAAGAAATCAAACAAGAAAAAACATCACCACACATGTAGCTAATGAAAATAATATTGGAAGAATTCTTAGTTTTGGTGGAAGAGGAGACGATATGAAAAACAACAGACAGCTACCGCAAAAGACATTACTTTTGTGTATATAAAGTTTTTCAAATGCAGGGTACACTGAATTTCAAATATTGAAAGGGAGCATACACTTCATGACACGACATAACTGAGAGGACAAACTGTTAATTCGTGCACAATTACTTACTAACAAATTGCCTAATAACAATTTAAGAATACGACGTTCGTCACTACATGCCGAACAAGCAATAAGGCAAATAGATTGGCCATTTACTTAGTATGACGTAGTGCAATATTAAATGCATATTGATATGTTGAAAGCCTAAAATATACATAAAATATAAAATATATCCTGTATAGGGATCTCAGGACTTAACCTACACGTGCAATGCACGTGCAGTGAATCTAGTAAGGAAAGAATAAATTTCTAATACTTAACATATAGATTTAACAGGTGTCATTTCAATAAATATAATGAATGCTAAAAATAATTAATAAGGAAATATATAATTCTTTGTTAAAGTTTTAGAACAGAAAATAAGTAAAAAAATTCAAAATTTTGAGAAAATAGATAAATACCGATTTTGGCCAATGAAGCATGTCACATCATCATGCTTACATTTAGCTTTATACAGGTAAAAATATTTTTCAAATCAACTTATTTTTCTCAAATATAAGAAAAATGACATATCTCTAATAAGTCCAGATTTTTTTTTTCAAAACTCGTTTTTCAACCTCACATCTTAATTTTTGACCTTAACTCAAGTCTGTTGTACAGATTCTTCCTACTAATCCAAAATTTGACTCCTTCTGACCTTGATTCAAGACCCAACTCTAGAGTTTCTGGTTGGATCGAGATGGAATCTCGATTTGGATATTGGATCCCGAGTAAGGATTCAAGATTAGACGTTGGGGTAGGGTCTTGAGTCAGGTATTTTGGTGGGGTTCCAAATCACGCTTCGAGTCAAGAGTTGAGGTCATGTCCAAATCAGGCGTTGGGTTCGGGTCCTAAAGCGATTGTCGAGGTCGAGTGTAGGGTCTCGATCCAGAAGTTGGTTTCCAGGTCGAGTGCCGAAGTTGGATCCAGTTCAAAAGTTAGGTTTCGAATTGAGTATCGGGTCCGAGTTCAAGATCCATCGTCGAGGTCTGTCAATGTCGATATCGGGTTCTAAATCGGTTGTCAAGGTCGAGTGTCAGGTCCCGATTCAGAAGTTGGTTTCCATATCGAGTGTAGGAGTTGGGCCAAGTTCAAAAGTTAGGTTTCGAATTGAGTATTGGGTTCAGGTCCTAGATCCATCGTAAAGGTCAAGTGTCGGTTTCGGTATTAAATCTTTATTTGAAATTCAATTTCCAGATCAAATATCATGGTCGATTTTTGGTTTAAAAGTTGGATCTCGGTCAAGATTCGGGATCAAATCTTGATTCGAAAGTCCAGTTCATATTCAAGTGTTATATCCGAGTGAAATCCCGGGTTGAAAGTTGGGTTTTGAGTCCAGAGTCGAAGTGGGTCCCAAATAAGGTATTAGGTTTAAGTTCTGAGTTGATCATCGAGGTCGGGTGTAGGGTCAAATCCTAGTTGAAAGTAGGGTCCCCAATTGGATGTCGAGTTCGGGTCCCAATTTGGACTCCGGGTCTTGAATCGGTAGTCAGGAATTCATGATCAAATCTTGGTTCAAAAGTTAGGTCCCAGTTCGGGTGTCGATTCCTATTTCAAATTTAGGATCGGGATCAAATCATGGACGAAGAGTTGAAATCGAGTTCAGATATTTAATCGATCGTCGATTTAGGGTGTTCGTATAGAATCTTGATTTGAAATTTGGGTCCCAAATCGAATGTTGGGGTCGAGTCCTAATTCGAATATCGGGTTGAATCTGAATTCGTGTATCGGGTCAAATTCAAATGTCATGTCCACAATTATAAAAAAATGTCAACTAAGTTATTAAAGTTACTGGTATTCTAATGGTGAAAAGGAAATATAATATTTTCCCTTCAAACTTAATAGAGTGAAAAGTATTTTTTATAAACAAATAATTTGTTCATAAAGGTATGCGATGCATATTATTTTGAATACAACAAACTAAACACTCGCTAAATTGAGTATCAGGTTCAGGTTCTGGATCCATCGTCGAGGTCAGGTGTTAGTGTCGGTATCGAATCCTGATTTGAAAGTCGATTTCCAGATCAAATATCCGGGTTAAGTCTCAGTTCGAAGTTGGATCTCGGGTTAAGAGTTGGGATCAAATTTTGGTTTAGAAGTCGGGTTCGATCTATATTCACGTCATATCTGCGTCAAATCCCGAGTAGACAGTTGAGTTTTGAGTCAGAGTCAAGGTCGGGTCCCAAATCAGTTATCAGATTCAGGTTTCGAGTTGATCGTCGAGGTCGGGTGTAGGGTTGAATCTTAGTTTGAAAGTCGGGTCCCAAATTAGGTGTCGAGGTCGGGTCCCAATTTAAAAGCTGAGTCTCAAATCGAGAGTCATGAATTCATGATCGAATCTTGGTTCAAAAGTTGGGTCCCAATTTGAATGTGGGGTCCCATTTCAAATTTAGGATTTAAGTCAAATCTAAGGCCAAGAGTTGAGATCAGATCCAAGGTCAGGTATCGAATCCTGGATCGATCGTCGATCTCGGGTGTTCGGATCGAATCTCGATTTGAATGTCCGGACCTAGATCGAGTGTTGGGGTAGTCCCGATTCGAATATCGGGTTGAATCCGAATGTCACGTCCACATTTATCAAAAATGTCAACGAAGTGATTAAAGTTACTTGTATATTGGTAAAAAAGAAATATTTTTTTTTCTTAAAACTTAATAAAGTAAAAGGTATTTTTTGTAAACAAATAATATGTTCATAAAACGTATGCAATATTATTTTGAATACAACAAACCAAACACTCGCTAAATAGAATCTTACGCATAACTTATCCGATCATAACTTGTATTCAAACCAAACGTCGTAAAAGTTGATCAATTTTTTCTTTTTTTATAATAATTTTTAGTATTTTCAACTCATTAGTAGTAATAATATAATAAATAGTTTAAAGACTGTATCTAATGAATATATATTTAAAAGACGATTTTAGACCTAGTTGAGAAATTATTTGTTTGTTGACAAATGGACACTTGCTTGTTTTGAGCATAAAATAAAAAAGGTAATTTTAAATTCAATATTTTATTTCCTAATTAAAATGGTTATCAAGAAAAAAAATGATTGAAAGTGTATTAAAAATATGCAAATAGATAATACCAAAATAAATTGGCATTGGAAAGAATTTTCTTTGCATTGTTCTAAAAAAAAACCTTTGCTTTCACTATATTTTTTATAAGATCAAAATATATTATTTTTCTAAAACTTAATTATTTAATAAAATATGCAATTGCAAAATATTAATGGTTAGAATAGAAATTAAATCTATCAATATATTATTTTTATAAATTAGTATTGATTTGGATTATATAAATGTTGTTATTTATAATTTAATTCAATTGAAATTACATAAACTTTTAATATTTATTAAAAGAAAAGAATGCCAAACAAAACAATAGAACTCCACCTTTCTCCTCCCAAAAAAAAGTGCAAACCAGATAAATCCCACTAGTTTAGGTCTTAATTATTAAGATTCTTAATAGTTTCAAATATTACTTCCTGTACCATATTTTATGCTTAGGATACATGAGTCTGAATCCATGAGATACATGCAGTATCTGCCGAATTTTAAAATTGAGATACACAATTTATTTATTTAAATTAATTGGTTGGAACTGATTTCCTTTATTAGAGGAGTAATTGAGGATTTTCAAAATACATAGATAATTAATTTCATTTTATTATTCTTTGAAATGGTAAATTCATTAATATTATTAATATAAGATAAAAACATGTATATCTTGGTAATGCAATTTGATTAATTTCAAATTATTACTCTTAAAATAATAAATTCATTAATTTAATGTATCTATATCAATATATGATGTATCCAACAAACTAAACACTTAGATAAATGAGTTATCATAGAAGTATCTAGCATTAATTTCATGTATTTGTTATAGGTATCTAGTATTAATTTTATGTATCTATTTATATATATGTAATATTAATTTTATGTATCTATTTTTATGTATATAATATTAATTTCATGTATCTTTTATATGTATCTAGTACTAATTTGATGTATCAAGTATCAATTGCACATGTTATATCCAAAAACATGTATCTCGAATACATAGTAAGCATATACATCTAATTTTGTGTATCTAAATATGGAATATACAAAAAGAAGAAGCATATACATCTAATTATGTGTATTTAAATTTCATACGTTATATCCAAAAACATGTATCTCGAATACATAATAAGCATATACATTTAATTATATGTATCTAAATATGAAATGTAGTTGAATCACATGAATTTAGGAACAAATCACGACTGTAGAGTATCTGTCGTATCATTAATATCATCGTGTTGTTAAAAATCATGTATCCGAAATTTAATGGTGGATACATATACATGGTCAGACACCCCATTACTAAAAATAAAACTCAGATTATAATTAAGGTTACTACTTATTGGATCCACATGTTTCAAGGGCTATATCAAAGTAATATTGGTACTACCAAATCCATGTCACGGTAACCAAAGAAAGCGTTAGAAGAACACCAGCAAACAAAAACTCTCTACAATACTCCCTTTGATCCTTTTGCGTTGTGGCATAACATAATCAAAACTAAAATCCATTTCTTTCGGAGACAAACAATCAAGACCCACTCTTGATTAAAGTTTTCTCTGTAGCAGTTACTTTGATTTGATCTAGTTATAAATGAACAATACAGAATAATATTTGGTTTCAGGAGAATTTGTCAGCTATGGTGATGATATCTTGAGAAGAAGAGAGTAGATTAGCTATTGTTGGAATGAAATTGTACGATGAAATTCTTGAATCACAAATGAGGAGACATAATTGAGTGATAAATATGTGAGGGGAGAATTAAGAGATAGTGGCTGATTTGGAGTGAAAGAGTTAATTAAACAGATAATTAATCAATCCTAGTTTTAAGGTATGTGGGTATCTAATAAGCTAATTGTATCTTCAAATAATATATTAATATATGGTATAAAATATTAAAAGTGGTAATATATATAATTGTTTGAAAGTAAAGATAATATTAGTATATATAGTAGTGATGTATGTCTAATAAGGTAATTTAAATATCACCGCTACAGTCTAAAAGCTGCCAACGTGAATCCAAAACAAACAATGTCAGAATCGGGTGTCGTCCAATATGTAACTCAAAAACTTGTTAAGTAAAGGATAGCCCACACATGGATCAGCTGGATGAAGCAATTTCGGATGTTGATTATGATGTAAGTGACTCCAATGTGAAATTTTGGAGTGGCCAAAAGGCCACTGCTAAACCTCGCCATAGTGGGGCATCAACCAAGAAATTTCTGGTTGAATCACTCATTTTTTATTCCGTAGTATTTGTAAGAATTTTACCTTTCATATATTTCTAATTGTTTCTTGTTGTTTCATCCATTTCTAATAGCTTCTTGTTGTTTGTTTCTTGGCCCAGTTGTGTCGTCTCACTTGATCGAACTTAACATTACATCTTCTCTACAAGATCAAATGAAGTAGAACAAAGAACTTATATTAAAAATGATAGAATCGGTTGACAAAGACATGAAACAAAAGAAAGAAATAAAGATGCAAAATGATTCTGGAGGAAAAATGGCTGACTTTTTGATTAAGTAACTAAACTTATCTAGTTATTTAAAATGTTGTATGTTGTATCTTTTTGGTTTGTGCTTGATTGAAATCCCTTGGTATTAATTAGTTATTTTTGACTATACCAATATTTAAAAGTGTACTTATCTGAATTAGTTTAAAATTTTTAAATGGCTAACCAAGTAACTAATCTTATCCCTAAAAAAGTACCTAACCCCCTTAAGAATTCTCCAAATAAAATAAAACGAATAAAATAATAAAATTGGTATATTTCAAAAAACATTTACTACATTATAAATCTCAACTTTTTAAAGTAGTCGATTTGAGCCTAAAAATTGTCATCAACAACATATAGGTTTGACTGTTACAAATTAATTCTTTTTTAGTAGAAATTTTCATTTACATAATGAGTAACTGATTTACATCATGTTGGACCCAAAATTAATTTTTTTAATTATATATGTAATTGTTTATTCTGCAACGCAAAATTATCCTTACTATATGTAGATATTTATCAACATATGTCTAATTAATTGATTAAAATTTCTAATAATTTTTGGCAGAATCTCGTTTCGAATTTTATTTCTTATTTTTGGACAAAAAAATGTTTATTACGTCATAATAGATCTAGTAGAAATTTACAAATTAAATCTATCAGTATATTATATTTATAAATTAGTGTTGATTTGGATTATATAAATATTGTTATTTATAATTTAATTCAATTGAAATTATATATACTATTAATATTTATCAAAAGAAAAAAATGCTAAACAAAACAATAAAACTCCAACTTTCTCCTCCAAAAATAAAATAAAATATAACCACCGCCGTCTAAAAGTTGTCAACATGAATCCGAAACAAAACAATGCTGGAATCGGGGTTGTCCAATATGTAACTCAAAAAATTGTTGATAAAGTAAAGGCTAGCCCACACGTGAATGAGCTAGGTGAAGCTATTTCGAACGCTGATTATGATGTAAGAGACTCCAGTGTGAAATTTTGGAGTGGCCAAAAGGTCACCGCTAAACCTCGTCATAATGGAGCATCAGCCAAGAAACTTCTAGTTGAATCACTCGTTTTTTGTTCCGTAGTATTTGTAAGAATTTTACCTTTCATATATTTCTAATCGGTTCTTGTTGTTTGATCCATTTCTAATAGGTCCTTGTTGTTTGTTTCAGGCTCAGTGTCATTTCTAATAGGTTCTTGTTGTTTGTTTTAGGCCCAGTTGTGTCGTCTCGCTTGATCGAACTGAACATCACCTCTTCTCTACAAGATCAAATGAAGCAGAACAAAGAACTCCTATTAAAAAGGATAGAATCGATTGAAAAAGACATGAAACAAATGAAAGAAATGAAGATGCAAATTGATTCTGGCAAAAAAGGACGAATAATGGCTTGGATTTTTAGTTAAGTATGTAACTACACTTATCTAGTCATTTAAAATATTGTATGTTGTATCTTTTTTGTTTGTGCTTGATTGAAATCCCTTGGTATTAATTAGTTATTTCCGGCTATATCAATATTTTTTGTTCTCGTATCATAATGATGTTGGGGAATAGTGAGAGGAAAGCAGAGTGAATCCACTAATCTATCCATTTGCTTTACTCATTTTCTCTCGGAGAAAGTGAAAGGGTGTTGTGAACATGTCAACTTTTTATCTTAACATTATTTTTTAAAAGTGTATTTATCTGAATCAGTTTAAAAAATTTAAATGCCTAACCAAGTAACTAATCTTATCCCTAGAAAAATACCTAACTCCCTTAAGAATTCTCTAAATAAAATAAAATGAATAGAATAATAAAACTGATATATTTCAAAAAAAAAGTTACAATATTATAAATCTCAACTTCTTAAAGTAGTCGGTTTGAGCCTAAAAATTGTCATCAACAACATATATGTTTGACTATTGCAAATTAATTATTTTTTAGTTGAAATTTTCATGTACATAATGAGTAACAGCATGTTGGACCCAAAATTAATTTTTTTAATTATATATGTAATTGTTTATTCTGCAAGGCAAAATTACCCTTATTATATGTACATATATATCAACATATTTTTAGTTAATTGATTAACATTTCTAATAATTTTTGGCAGAATCTCGTTTAGAATTTTATTTCTTATTTTTAGACAAAAAAACATCTATTACGCCATAATAGATCTAGTAGAAATTTATAAATTAAATCTTTCAGTATATTATATTTATAAATTAGTGTTGATTTGGACTATATAAATGTTGTTATTTATAATTTAATTTAATTGAAATTACATATACTTTTAATAATTATCAAAAGAAAAAAATGCTAAACAAAACAATAGAACTCCAACTTTCTCCTCCAGTAAAATAAAATATAACCGCCGTTGTCTAAAAGCTGCCAACATGAATCCGAAACAAAACAATGCCGGAATTAGGGGTTGTCCAATATGTAACTCAAAAACTTGTTGATAAAGTAAAGGCTAGCCCACGCGTGGATGAGCTGGGTGAAGCTATTTCGAACGCTGATTATGATGTAAGAGACTCCAGTATGAAATTCTGGAGTGGCCAAAAGACTACTAAACCTCGCCATAGTGGGGCATCAGTCAAGAAACTTCTAGTTGAATCACTCATTTTTTATTTCGTAATATTTTAAAGAATTTTACCTTTCATATATTTCTAATCGATTCTTGTTGTTTCATCCATTTTTAATAGGTTCTTGTTGTTTGTTTCAGGGCTCAGTTGTGTCGTCTCACTTGATCGAACTGAACATCACATCTTCTCTCCAAGATCAAATGAACCAGAACAAAGAACTTATATTAAAAAGGATAGAATCGCTTGAAAAAGACATGAAACAAATGAAAGAAATGAAGATGCAAAATGATTCTACAACAAAAGAGGAATAATGACTTGGTTTTTTCGTTAAGTAAATAACTAAACTTATCTAGTTGTTTAAAATGTCATATGTTGTATATTTTTGGTTTGTGCTTGATTGAAATCCCTTGGTATTAATTGGTTATTCCCGGCTATACCAATATTTTTTTATTCTCGTATGGTAATGATGTTGGGGTACAATGAGAGGAAAGTAGAGTAAATTCACTTATCTATCGATGTCTGTTACTCATTTTTCTCTCGGAGAAAGTGAAAGGGTGTTGTATTGATAGAAACTGGGCATATCTTGTGAACATGTCAACTTTTTATCTTTACATTATTTTTTAAAATTGTATTTATCTGAATCAGTTTAAAAAATTTAAATGTCTAGCCAAGTAACTAATCTTATCTCTACAAAAATACCTAACCCCCTTAAGAATTTCTCTAAATAAAATAAAACGAATAGAATAATAAAACTGACATATTTTTAAAAAAAAAGTTACAATATTATAAATCTCAACTTCTTAAAGTAGTCGGTTTGAGCCTAAAAATTGTCATCAACAACATATAGGTTTGACTATTACAAATTAATTCTTTTTGAGTTGGAATTTTCATGTACA
Organism: Solanum stenotomum; assembly: GCF_019186545.1. Taxonomy (NCBI): domain Eukaryota; kingdom Viridiplantae; phylum Streptophyta; class Magnoliopsida; order Solanales; family Solanaceae; genus Solanum; species Solanum stenotomum. The sequence continues at coordinate 7,153,271 of NC_064283.1, forward strand.
TAATGAGTAACTGATTTACAAATTACATGTTGGACTCAAAATTAATTTTTTTTAATTATATATGTAGTTGTTTATTCTGCAAGACAAAATTACCCTTACTATATGTACATATTTATTAACATAATTCTAGTTAATTGATTAACATTTCTAATAATTTTCAGCAGAATCTCCTTGAGAATTTTATTTCTTATCTTTAGATAAAAAAACTTTTATTACGCCATAATAGATCTAGTAGAAATTTATAATATGCATTTTTAATAGTAGATCTAGTAGAAATTATTATACTAAATAGTAGATTTAGACGAAAAGGCTAATGTTTCATCACGTTGTAGTGCTCAATCAAGTAGTAGATTTGTACTTGAAACGGTCATATTTGTTTCCATGATAATGACAAGAATTTCTTGTATAGTTTATTTTAAAATACTTTTACGTTTCATCCATTTCTGATCTATTTTTTATAGTTGTTATTAATTTCAGGGGTCATTTGCATTTTCTTATTCCAACAAAGTGAAAATTATATATGCTATGCGGGATCAAGTGAACAATAACAAAGAGAATATAATGAAAAGGTTAAAAGCACTTGCGCAACAAATGAAAGGATTGAAAAGTGACATTGATTCTGGCAAAAAAGGAATAATTGATTGATTTTTTTGCTACTAACAAATAAGTGTAACACATGCGGACATCAAATATTTAGATGGAAATTATTTGGTTCATGACTTTGAACCAATAGTAATGGGAGAGCCTTGTTGGCTCATGAGTACATGTTAAATAAACACGTCTCATACCAAATTTTATTTGAGAGTGTTGTTCTCATAATCAATGGTTTAGCTATAATTGGAGGCATATAATTTCTGCTAAACCAACCATCATTATCAACAAAAATTTATAGTTTGAAACTGTACTCTTAATTTAACAATTCGAGCAAACGGCCTTACAAAAAAATCAATTTGTAAGTTGATAACAAATGCACATGTGACCATACCATAGATGCATTTATTAAATCATAATAGTAAGCGGTCCACATGACAGGTGAACGTGATCATATTTACCTTTTTATATGTTCCAAATAATTTATATGTTTCAAATGATCATTTTATTATGAGATCAGCCCACACAACAAAATTTTTGAAGAATTTTTTATTTCTTTAACATTCAACCATATGAATTCTCAATTTCATTTGCATCACATTTGAATCGGAATGATCAACCGGTTATACCAACTGATATTAGTAAACTTTTAATCAACTTTTGCATGTGATTCCATCATCATGCCCATATTTGTATACAACAAACAAGAGGGGAAAATGGGTAATCTTTTACTTAAGTATTTATAACTTGTTTCGATTGTAATAATCTGGAGATATTAATCTTCCCATAATTTATTTTGCAACATCAACTTTCCTATGTCATGGATGTGGCAACACCAACTGCTGATTGTCTTGCAGTTGTGCATGATCTTTTGTTACCTGACTGTCATAATGACTGTCATATGGATGTGGCAACACCAACTTTCCATACTGTTTTGTGTCTTTAAAAATCCAAGTTATTCATTGTCTTCAAAAAAATTGTATTCTACGTCTGTGTGTTCCTCTTCATAAAAGAATGGTCAATAATTTGTTTGTTCATAAGTACTAACATTGCACAGTGTTGCTTACTACTTACATAATCGTATTTTGGGGGAAATTGAGGACCATGGTTTTTGAAAACTACTACAAGTCTTTGGATAATGGATGTCTTTAAACCAGCTATGAGGTTATAATATTTGTTGAATAATTAAAGGATTAAATCGGACAAAATATAGTTAAGGGTGTTTGCAACAAATTTTAAACGTATAGAAAATAAATTAACCAAACAAATAAAATATGAAGAAACATGAATATTTTATTGATAATCAATGCGGGTATACAATTCTTGTAACATCTCGCACCTAGAAACGACTATAAAGAGTTTAAAATATGAAAATATTGATTTTTGGAAAGAATAAGGAAATCTGGAAATTTTGTCCAAGTTAAGAAAGGAGTTTTGGCCATTTTCAAACGGCCATAACTCCTAGCTCAAGAGGAGTTAGGAGCATCTCTTGATATGGTTGGAAATACCTTGGAGAGATCTTTCCAACGCCGCCGATATTGCACGATTTCGATGTTGTATGAGTGAGATATGTCTTTCGAAAGTTGGGCTGTTGGATTGAGGAAAGTCTCAATCCGATTTTAGGNCTTGATATGGTTGGAAATACCTTGGAGAGATCTTTCCAACGCCGCCGATATTGCACGATTTCGATGTTGTATGAGTGAGATATGTCTTTCGAAAGCTGGGCTGTTGGATTGAGGAAAGTCCCAATCCGATTTTAGGGAAGGGCAAAGTAGTCTTTTCTCTAATTAATTTCCTAATTTGATTTTAGGGACTTATTGGGGTAAAAAGATGACTTAGTCAGTTGGAGAATTGAGAAATACACTTAGGGCTTGGAGAAGAGAGAAAAGAAGAAAGAAAGGGAGAAAAAGGCAAGAATTCGTCAAGATCATCCAAGCTTGCGAGTGGATTTTGTTGGGGGTGATCCTTATTAAGGTATGTGAGATCTTTTAGTGATGGTATAGTTAACCCACACAACAACTTGTTTCAATTCAGCGATTTTGAGTTGTTTACATGTAAAAAGGTGAAGTTCTTGAAGGATATCGTTAAGTTCTTGATTGGTTGTGTTGTCGAAGTTTCTTGTTGATTTGATTCGTGTTTTTGGGTGGATTTTTGAGTTAGATCTGTTGTTAGTTGAGAGTACCAATGACCCTAAGTGCTTGGGAGAGGAACTAGGGAAGATTGAAGGGTTTAGAGATGAAAAACGAAGGAGAAAAGTCGGAATTTTCTAGATAAGGGGTGGGGCGCCGCGCCAGCCAGCGCGCCCCAAAGCTATGTCTGAAATTTTGGCCTTGGGGCGCCGCGCCAGCCAGCGCGCCCCAGCATGTTCTCTAAGGTTTGGGGCCTGGTGCCCCACGCCTCTCAGAGCGCCAAGGACGCCAGTTCACCCCATTCTTCCTCCATCTTTTCGTACTAGTTTCTAAGTGATGTACCTACATTTTCTAGTTGATTTCAACACTCTAAGGTACATCTAAACACATGAATCCATCCATAAACATGAGATCGTGAACCTTGAATCCATAATTCAATTCAAGGAAAGTTAAGATCAAAGTCAAAGAAGTTAAGAGTCAAGTCTAGAAGTTTAGAAGCAAGTTAAAGCAAAGTTTCTTGAAGTTTTCAAGAGTCTTTATTAAACGTTTAAACTTCGTTTTAAGGCTCAAATTTCAAGTAAAGTAAAGAGTAAAGACTTGAGTTCATTTCTCAAAAGTTATTAGGGGACTAAGTATTCCCAAAGAGTTTATAAATGTTTTCACATTTGAGCAAGAAAGGGAACATCGATTCCAAGAGAGCTTTTAAGCTAAGTTTTGAGTAATTATCTCAAACCAAAGAAAGAGTTTTGTTTTTACAAACATATGAGCTAAGTAATTTTGGGAGTAGTATTGAGCACCGATTTGGGAATGTGAGTTCATATTAACTCAAGTCTCCATAAACCATATATCCATCATGGATAGTAAAAGATCATACTTTTTAGATGACTCCTTAAGATGCTTTTAGCATAGACTAGTGGATCCACTAAGTTAAGTGTTCTATATGAAGGCAAAGTATTGGACAGTTCTAGCAGCGTGGGCAAGACGTTATATCACCACTTAGGCTCATAGTGGTGGTTGTCGGTTAGAGAATCTCCCACAAAAGTTATATTACTTTTATATTTAAGTAAAGTTGAGTTTGTTATTGCTTTATCTTTAACAAACTAAGTTGTTTACATTGTTTTACAAGCTTTATATAGTTTGCATGTGTTTTATTGTTTTATATTGAGTTCAGTTGTTCATGAGTTAAATAGAGCCAAGGTAAGTGTTCATTTGTAATCCTTTCAAGCTTAAGTTGTGGTTTAGCATTCCAACTCGCATACTCGTACATTCAATGTACTGATGCCAGTTGGCCTGCAACTTATTATGATGCAGACGCAGGTAACCAGGATCAGCATCCAGGGTGCTGTTGATCCAGTTGAGCACTCCAGAGTCAGTGATGAGCCTCCTTGCATTAGGATGTTGTGCGGTCTGTCCCAACATCCATCTCAGTATTATAGAGGCTTCATAGACAGTTAAACAGTTAGACAGTTAGTAGTTCAGTTGTCTTTACATTATCATTCAGATGTTGTTTAAAGACTGAGTTGCCACTTTGGCTAAACTATTATTTCTCAAGTTATGCATGAGTTATATTTTCTTATATTTAAGTCTTCCGCTGAGTTCAGAAAGTCAGGCCAAGGGTTCGCTTGGGGCCAGCAATGGTCTTCGAGTGTTGGCCACGTCCAGGGTGTAGGCTCAGGCGTGACAATTCCGATCCTCCCTTGATTATCCTCTCATAAGATTTATCCATGATTCGAGGGTCGTTAGTGGCGTATTTTTCGAACTAGGATGATTTAGATTTGACCTCTATATCAGTGGCGGAGCTAGAAAATTTGTTAAGGGCATT
>NC_064283.1:7157964-7175889 GCF_019186545.1 Solanum stenotomum
TTAAGAAACAATAAATAGAAGGATAATTTTACTATATTATTCAGTTTAATTATCAGTTATTTAAATATGGAGAAGTGAATAGTATTTAATAATAAGAATTTAGTACCCATGCATAAAATAGGGTTTAGGATTGAGTAGCCTCTAAAATTCTAATTAAAACTCAACACACCTTCTAGAGTCTCAATTCAAATTGAATACGTGTTGTAGAGTTGCACAAAATTCCAATGTCTTCAAAGGGACCTAAGCATTTTCTCTCAAAATTTATATAAACCCTAGAAAACTTACTGATCCACCGCCACTAACAAAGGTAGCATAAAAAAGACCGGCGATTGAGCATATCTATTAGTTTGTGATTTCTTTCATATTCACAATTGTTGTAGATACATACATACAGATATCTTCACAAGTAAGTATGAAGGCACTAATAAAACCTTATGTTATAGCTACGATTAATATTATGACAAAGCATTTAGCTTCTAGCATGAGAAACGGTGGCGTCTTGCACCGCACCAGACTCCACCAATCCGTCATCAAATTCGGTCAGGTACGTTAATTAATTGTTTTAGTAATTTCAATTTTAGCCTATAATTAACACACACTCTCTCTCTCTCTCTCTATTCCAGAGATACTACAGTGGCCCTGTTAGCGATGAGAGAGCAATGAAGGCAGGTGCTGAGATGCTCGTTTGTCATACGGTACGTACTCAAAAACCCTTGCTGGCTGGTTGATCGATTATTTTTTGAGTTATTACCCTCATAATAATATTATTTTTGGTTCAGTTGTTAGGTGTCACATACACCGCTATGTTCTGGCACTACAAAAATATTTTCAGCCCTGTCGTGCAGCAGATAATGAGAGGTAATTAAGCAAGAACCATATTTAGCTTGTTCTGAAAAAAAAAATATTATTATTAGTTGTATTGATTGATTTTGATGGCATACATCTTAATTAATTGTTGCAGACAGGGAGGATCGAGCTCAGGCCAAGGCAATGTATGATGAAAAACCATGAACCAGGGAATTTAACAACAAGTATATCCATCATTGAAGCAAAAATTAAGGATATTTATTACTTTCATGTTATATTTAGCATCATTTCGACTTCCAGATATTCTATATATTTACAAGAATCAATTTTAAGTTATGTGTGACATTGAGTTTGGATTGTTTAATACATGTTTTGGGCATTTCCTCTTTGCTTTAGCTGAGCTCTTATTGCCTGAAAGTTTATCTAGGAGAGTATAATGTTTGACGAGTTATATGCCTAAATCTTTCATTGAACGATCATGTTTCTGCATACATATGAGAGGGAGGATTGGTCTCTGACGAATTAGCATATACAATATGAATGTATGAATACCAGACATATATGCTAATCCTATTTATACTTTCAAAAGATTTTGTATCTTATCACTAATTAAGAGTTTTCTACCATATATTGAGGAAGATACACTATATTCCTAATTTAACTTACGAGACATACATCCATATTATATTATATATGCTAATTTTAATAGATGTATTTTTTCTATCAGATACACTAAAATAGGGACAGAGGCGGGTGAGATGGGGAGGGAGATAGTCATGTATCCCAACTACATGTGAATCACACTAGATACATACTAGATACATATATTTTTGTGTATCTCGTGTGATTCACATGTATCTGATATATCAGATATATAGGAGAGTGGCGTGCGAGTTGGGAGGGGGGAGAGCGAGATTTCTCTATGTATCCTAGATACATCCGAATCCACTTAGATACCGTGTATCTAGAACAAACAATACATAATTTTGACCCCATATATCCCGAGATAAATGTATCTAGATACACCATAATCTGGTGAGATTCGTAATACTACAATTTAGAATGTATCTATAAGTAATTAGCTCATAAACTAGTGAAATTTCTGTAAATTTTCCTTTTTTTTAGGTTCCTAAAATAAATGAACTAATGTACAACCCAGTCCATTCAAGTAAATCTATCCATTGGGCTAATCGAGCCTGTATTTTCGCATTTTATGTGACAAGCCGGGCCCAACATGAGCATTGGACTAAATATAAGGATAAACTACCTTATTAGACATACATCACTACTATATATACTAATATTATCTTTACTTTCAAACAATTACATATATTACCACTTTTAATATTTTATATCATTTATTAATATATTATTTGAAGATACAATTAGATACCCACATCCCTTAAAACTATGATGGATTAATTATCTGCTTAATTAACTCTTTCACTCCAAATCAACCACTATCTCTTAATCCTCCCTCCCATATTTATCACTCAAATTTCACCATACAATTTCATTCCAACAATAGTTAATCTACTCTCTTCTTCTCAAGATATCATCACCATGACCAACAAATACTTCTAAACCAAAATATTATTTTGTATTGTTCATTTATAATGAGATCAAATCAAAGTAACTGCCACAGAGAAAACTTTCAATTGAAAGTGGGTCTTGATTGTTTGTCTTCGAAAGAAATGAATCTTAGTTTTGATTATGTTATGCCACAAAGCAAAAGGATCAAAGAGAGTATTGTAGAGAGTTTTTGTTTGTTGGTGTTCTTTAAGGCTTTCTTTGGTTATTGTGACATTGATGTGGTAGTACCAATATTACTTCAATATAGCCCTTTAAACATGTGTATCCAATAAGTAGTAATCTTAATTAAGATCTGAGTTTGTATTTTTAGTAATGGGGTATCTGAACATGTATATGTATCCACCATTTAATTTCGGATACATGATTTTTAACAACACCATGATATTAATGATACAACATACTCTACAGTCGTGATTTGCTCTTAAATTTATGTGTTTTAGCTACATTTCATAGTTAGATACACATAATTAAATGTATATGCTTATTATGTATTTGAGATACATGTTTTTGGATATAACGTATGAAATTCAGATACACATAATTAGATGTATACGCTTCTTCTTTTTGTATATTCCATATTTAGATACACATAATTAGATGTATATGCTTACTATGTATCCGAGATACATGTTTTTGGATATAACATATGCAATTGATACTTGATACATCAAATTAATACTAGATACATGAAATTAATATTAGACATATATATAAATAGATACCTAAAATTAATACTAGATACGTATAACAAATTAAATACATGAAATTAATGTTATATACTTATATGATACATATGAATGTACTTGTATGACACTCATGCATCTAAGTGTTTAGTTTATTGGATACATCATATATTGATAATAGATACATCACATTAATGAATTTATTATTTTAAGAGTAATAATTTGAAATTAATCAAATTTACATTACCAAGATATACATGTCTTTATCTTATACTAATAATATTAATAAATTTACTATTTCAAAGAATAATAAAATGAAATTAATTATCTATGTATTTTGAAAATCCTCAATTACTCCTCTAATTAAGGAAATCAGTTACAACCAATTAATTTAAATAAATAATTTTTGAATCTCAATTTTAAAATTTGACAGATACATGTATCTCATGAATTCAGACTCATGTATCCAAAACATGAAATATGATAGAGGAAGCAATATTTAAAACTATTGAGAATCTTAATAATTACGAACTAAACTAGTGAGATTTATGTGATTTGCCCTAAATATAACTTATCGGAGCAACTTTTACATATAGCAAACATAAAAATCATATTTGTATTTTATAGCTATAATTTGCATAATTGCGCTCCATAGCAAACATAAAATTTGCTATGGAGCTTTTGATTTGTATAATTCGTTACAAACATCCAGTTTTATACAAATTGTTCAGTTTTGTATAAATTCATTTATACATTGTAATTTGTATAATAAGATTTGTATTTGTATAATTATAAGTGTATAGGACGAAAATATATGTATTTGTATTTGTATTTGTATATACACTTTTCTCTCGCTTTATACAAACACAAACACATTTTATACCGAAATGTATAAAATGACTAATTCTATACTGAAAATGGCTAATTGTGTATCGAATCAGATGGAAAAAAAAGGGAATGTTTGCTGCGAATTACGATTAAAATAAACTATGACTATAACATTTAATTTGAATTAATAATTTGCTATTTTATACAATTTTTCGTTATCGTTATCTGAATGAATATTTTATTGGGCTGTTCCTTGTCCATCACTTGCACGGCGTTGACATTTGGAATGCATACAAATTACAATGAAGGACAAGGAAATATGAACTTTGTATCTTACATAGCTATAATGTGTCAGATAATAATATGTTTTTATGTTTTCCAATTTGATGTGCCGTAGCTGTTTTGAAGCCCGTTTAATCTCAATTTGTGTTTGGAAGTCCATTTTAGAGATAAAACGTTTTTTTATCAACAACTCTATATCAAAATTTAAACATGAGACCTCTAATTAAGAATCGAAAAATATTTACCATTTACCACTTACCACTTACCACAATGGTACTGATAACTTAAACTTAAATTATTTCCCTGGAAAAACAACAACCACATAAAATCGATTAAAGAGGCGACAAAATATTGATACTAGTTTTAGTTGTTCAACTTATGTAGGTTCATGAAATACTCTTTTGTTGCTTGTATTATTTCTTAAGTTTTAGTTTGTAAAAATATTTGGAAGGAAATCAAAAGGCACAATACATCAATAGTACATTTGATTTCGCCTTAACTAACATTTATGTCCTATAATTTTGGGTATGTATAAGTAGATACTTAAACTTATACACATAAAACACTATGTAAAATATCAACTAACACGTAAAACGCCACTTTGAAGCTAATAGATGACAGTTGAAGGACACGTTCATGTGACTCCAAAAACACTGTTTTCCAATACATTTGAAATATGTTGCTTGCACAAATTTTAGGTTGTCCGACACCATGATTTTTTAAATTTTTTGTTTTAGTAGTTCAATATCTAAAAATTCACTTGATTAACATGGACTTCGAAAAATCAAAGCTCATCTCATTGAAAATGAGTGGTCTTAAATTTTTTGCTCTTACTTTCTTAATACCTTAGTTTCTTTTTGGTCAACAGAATTTCTTACTGATCTGTTAATTTCATAGACCAAAAAAGGTCATTTTCGTTTGATTAGTAAATCCGCTAATCTATACAAGCATAGTCACTAATGTCATCTCCATAATTTTTTATTCTTTTTTGAATTAGAACTTGTTCACCTTACAAAGGAAGAAAAATTATCCAGTCACAACCAACAAATACTCTTTTAATTAATTTTTTAGTACAAATACAAGATCTACAAAAAAGCTAATGGGTTAGTCCGAATCCACGACCCCCACCTAGCTGCGCCCCTCGACTGTGTTTCTTTACAAAATAATGGTCTATAAATTTGCCCACATATCTCTCATAAGTAGTGAATTGCACTGTGTTGCTTGCTACTTAGAGAATCGTATTTTGGGGGAAATTGAGGACCAGATCTTTGCGTTGGATTTGAAAACTACATGTCTTTGGATGAGTCAAATTAACAACACCAGCTATTGGTTTATTTATAATATTTGTTGAATAGTTAAAAATATTTTTAGACCTACAATTAGCAAAACCTAGAAAAACTTATTGATCCACCGCCACTATTCTATTAGTTTGTGATTTCAGATTCACAATTGTTGTAGATGGGACTGTTAACTCGTTTTTTTCACGCTACGATTGATATCACGACAAAGCATTTAGTTTCTAGGATGAGAAACGGTGGCGTCTTGCACCGCACCAGATTCCACCAATCCGTCATCAAATTTGGTCAGGTACGTACGTTCAATTGTTTTAGTAATTTCAATTTTAGCCTATAATTAACACACACCCTCTCTCTATTCCAGAGATACTACAGTGGCCCTGTTAGCGATGCGAAGGCAACGAAGGCAGGTGCTGAGATGCTCGTTTCTTATACGGTACTCAAAACCCCTTGCTGGCTGGTTGATCGATTATTTTTAGAGTTATTACCCTGATATTTTTTTATTTTGGTTCAGTTGTTAGGTGTCACATACACCGCTGTGTTCTGGCAAGTGAAAATTTTTTTCAGCCGGCGGATGATGAGAGGTAAAGCAACAACCATATCTAGCTTGTTCTGAAAAAATATTTATTATTAGTTCCATGTTGTTGTATTGATCCCATTAATTTTGATGGCATACATCTTAATTAATTGTTCCAGACAAGGAGGATCCAGCTCAAATGGATGATGAAAAACCATGAACCAGGGAATTATGTCCACCATCGAAGGAAAAATTAAGTCTAAGCTACGAAAATAGATATTACTAATTCCTGTTATACTTATTATCATTTCGACTTCCAGATATTCTATATATTTATTACAAGAATCAATTTTAAGTCATGTGTGACATTGAGTTTGGATTGTTTAATACAATGTTTTGGGTATTTCCTCTTTGCTTTATGCAGCACATGGCTCACCTCTTATTGCCTGAAAGTTTATCTAGGAGAGTATAATGTTGACGAGTTATATGCCTAAATCTTGCATTCAACCATCATGTTTCTCCATACATCTGAGAGGGAGAATTGGTCTCTGACGAATTAGCATATACAATATGAATGTATGAATACCAGACATATATGCTAATCCTATTTATACTTTCAAAAGATTTTGTATCTTACCACTAATTAAGAGTTTTCTATCATATATTGAGGAAGATACACCATATTCCTAATTTAACTTACGAGACAAACCTCCATATTACTTACTAGACATACATCCATATTATATATGCTAATTCTAATAGGTGTATTTTTCCTATCAGATACACTAAAATAGGAAGAGAGACAGGTGATATGGGGAGGGAGATAGTTATGTATCCAAGTATATGTGAATCACACTAGATACATGTATTTGTGTCTATCTCGTGTGATTTGCATGTAACTGACATATCAGATACATAGGAGAGTGGCGTGCGAGTTGGGAGGGGGATAGCGAGATTTCTCTGTGTATCTTAGATACATCCGAATCCACTTAAATACAATGTATCTAGAACAAACTACNAAGTTTATTTTAAAAGATCTGAAAACTACAAAAAATATATGTTTTCTTTTAATTTAGATTTTAATAAACAAGATAGTATTTCTTAATTAGAAAAGTCTATAAGAGTGATAATCGGTGTATAAACTTTGACAAAAGAATCAACAACCACCGCCAAGTAAGAAATAATTATTTTATCAATTTAAATTCTTAAAGAAAAAAGAAGAAGAGAAGAAAGAGTCTATAGGAGTATTAATTGGTGTATAGATTTTGTCAAAAAATTTAATTAGTCAAAAAAAAAGAGTAATAATTGGTGCATAGATCATGAGAAAAAAACATTTCAAGTTAAAATTCCAAAACAATAGTGATAGGTTATGATAGAAGTGTTGGTTGGTGTATAGACCTTTAATTTCCAAGTTAAAAATGCCGACTTTTTTTGTCTTTTTTATAATCTAGAATTTGATTTGATAGTCTTAGTGCGTTCTGTTAATTTTGGAGATAAAATAAGGTGTGAGTCACGACAGGATGCTTTGATGTTATGCTTGTTGGGTGTACAAATTAAGTCCCGCATAAGAAGTTGATAAGAAGAAGATATGTTAATGATGAGAGACATGTAGGGGGAAAGTTTTTCTCAAAACGGATAATATCACACCATGTTAAGAGATTTTTACATATAATTTGTGCAAGCGATGTCAGTCTATATAAGATATGTCGAGATAAGTCCCCACCACTTGTAAAAACACAATTATTCTGTCTGATACCTATTAAACAATGATGTCACAAAAAATGTTTTTGTTTTGCTATCTTACCGATCCTCCACACACACCGCACAACTTAATTTCCCTATTCTATTTATTTTAAAAAGGCATAATACATAAACATGACTCTTAACTTGACTTCAACTGACAACTATGACTTTTATCTTTGACTGTGCACAAGTAGTCATTTAAACTTGTATAAAGTTGAACTAACAGACACATTCGTCCTGCATGACAATTTGTGTCCTACATGGAGTCCTACATGTATTATGCCACTTAGGACACATGTGTCTACTTGTTTAATTTTATACAAGTTTAAGTTTTTACTTGTTCAATATTGTAATTTTGTACACCTTTTGGCTTATGTGATACACTGCATGACTCCACGTTGTTGAGGCACGTGGGAGATGTTTGGATGTCACACAAGCAAAAAAGGTGTACAAAATTACAAAAAAAAATGGGTTCGAGGGGGTAATATGATTTTAGTTTAGTTAAGATGTGTCTCAGAGATTTCAGTCATAGTGTAGAGGGTACTTGTACCATATCCCATTTTGATTTCATATCCCATTTTGATTTAATATGTCATATTCCTAAAGCTGAAAATTAATTGTTTATATGCATTCAGTTAAGAGGGAGTTAACATCATAATTAGGATATTTAAGCCCATAGGGAAACGTTTAGCTTGCTAGTGAAATTAAGAAAAAGGTGAGATAACTTCATAAATCCATTAACTGAACTTTGCAGTCAAATACAATTAGCTAACTAATAATTATGCTGATCGAATATATAACAAACTATTGATAAGCAAAAACTAATGCATATTAAAAAATGTGATGCATATACCCCTGCAATTCAGTAAATGATGCATATTATATCCTCTCCGTCTAACCAATGATGCATATTTACCATTCTACATACTAGACTGAATTAAAAAGAAAAACAAATATCCTAAAACTGGTTTTTAATTTTAAATTTGTCATGTGGCTTTAATAAATTACCTCACTCATTTTCTTTATACATCCAAACCCAACTCAATTTAAAAAACAATTTATCTTTTATTCATACCCGACTCAAATCTATTTTATGACTGAGTTGAGGGATTGGCGTTTTTTTTTTTTTCATTTGGATTGGGTTCGGAGGGGTAACAAAAAATGGATGAGGTAAATTGTTCAAGTCATGTGACATTTTTGGAAATTAAAACTATTTTTAATTGGGAAAATAGTTTGATATACCCCTCAACTTTGCCATTTAGAGCCATTGTTATGAAAGCGATTCATATATACCCTTACCATTATACAAATAACTCACACATACCCCTACTGTTACAAAAGAAGCTCACATATACCCTTCATCTAATGGAAGTAAAAAAAATAGTTTTAAATTTATATTTTTGACTTTTAATTTTAAAAAAAATAAATCATGTAGGGGTATAATATGATCCTTTTAACAAAGTTCTAGGTATATTTTAATCTTTTTTATACATAAAATTATTTTTTGACTTCTTTGATTATCATTATTTGAGTTTCTTATTCTTATTTTATTTTTTCTTTCATTCTTTAGTGTAAAGAGAAAAATATAAAACTAATTTCTTTTTGTGGCTATATTATAATTTAAAATTATTTTTTTTCGGCTATATTGTAATTTAGCTTTTGTATTTGTAAAAAAAAAAAAACTGGGACATCATGAACCTGTTCAATGTTTGTTAGTTACTTTTCAATATTCAAATTTCCACAATTTTGGAATTGGAAGTGACGAAGCAGAGAGTTGATTTGGAGATAAACGTAAGGTATGAACCGCGATGTAATGCCTCGATGTTATGTTTGTTGGGTGTACAAATAAAGTCATGCTTTAGAAGTTGATAATAAGAAGATATATAGGTATAAGAAGAGTGATACTCTTTACAATGACGTGAGACATTTAGGTGAAAACTATGGAAGTTTTTTCTCAAAATAGACATTTAGGTGAAAACTTTTATCACATAATTTGTGCTAGCGATATCAGTCTATATAAGAATTCAAGTTGTTTTATATTGGTGTTATGATATCATTAGAAAGAGCTGGAGAAAATTAGGAATAAAGGGATTTCCTGAGGAGATCCGCATCCAAGGCTTTAGATCGTAGCATTCAGTGTTAAGAGCCTCATATACTGATAGTAATTAAGATGATATATGATTGTGAGTTCCGGTATATGGGATTTGTTAATTTTAAAAAAATTGTAGCATGTTCTGTTTATTGTCAAATATCTATACATCAATACGAATATGAACCGGAATTAAGAGATCCCCCTTTACAGACTACACCACAGATAAGTCTTGCTATGTTTCACAAACACTTTATGAAACATCACAAACTATGAAACAAAAAAGAAAAACACTCTATAAAACATCACAAACTATGAAAGTAAAAACTTTTATTCGCATCCCAGCAATGCTCTAGACTTGATTTCTTCCCTAGCTTTGAATGGTAGGGAGAACCAAAGGGGCTGCAACCAATTGAGTTACCTTCGTGGTTGTTCTATCATCTTGTGCGCGTGCCAAGCTTGTCAATTTCGGTTTTCAATTGGTTGAATCAGTAACACGTGAATTCGGACGTTGTAGCTAAGATGGAACATTATGGCTTCATGAAGAAGATACCTTTTGAAACTGATGCTACTGCCTTTTGAAGCTGATGATACCAAACAGGAACTGTTTCTCTTCTTTTTTTTCCAACCAAAACATGTGTTTGTTGGAAAATTCAACTTTTAACAACAAATAAAAGTATTAATTTGTATCCAGAGAATACTGTAAGTGATGAATCTGCAGGGAACCTGTTCAATGTTTGTTAGTTACTTTTCCAGATTCAGATTTCCATTTTAAGAATTTTGTGCAATTGATGTCGGTCTATTTTCACAATTCGTCTTATAAATTGGTTTGGATTTGCACTTCTTGTGATTTTAAGGTCTTACTTTTTGTCCCAAGTTGATAATTAATGTCCTTTTATTTAAAGTAGTGTAGACTTTTTTAAGCAAAAGAAGGTGTATGCCATGTCTTAATTTAGTTCCCATGAGCACAGAATAATTCAAGTTCTTGAATGTTATGAACATAATTTCTTAACTCTAGGTATTCAAGACCTTAGACTTAGAGTTAAGAATCAAACTCTTCGCGCCAATCGAAAATCCTTTAAAGCTTGTTCCATTCCTTATCTATTGGGATATTTTTACACTTTCCTTTGAGCTTCCTACCACTATGAATAATTAGTGTATAAACCTTGACAACAAAATAATAATTGAAGGAGTACTTAAACAGAAAATCCACAACAGCTTCTGGACTGTTTGATGCAGGTGGAAATTGTCAGATAACAAATCCTATATAGCACATTTAAGTTTTGCTTTGAAATAATCAATTCCAGGAAGGTCACCTAGTCATTTTCAGTCAGTTTTAGAGTTGTCAATTACACACTCACATTCAATGTGTCACACAATATGTAAAGACTATTTACTCTTTCTCAAGTCATTGCACTGTAAGTCAAATAACATCCTCAAGTCAATTTAAGAAAGATTTAAATGAAAGTCCCAACACTTGTAATAACACATGCATTTTGTCTCCTAAGAAAAAGAAGATGTGTATAAAGTGAAGTGATACTCATATTAGGCTAGAGCAGCGGTGCTGTAGCGAAACTGATTGCAATATGATTGGAGACATTTGGAAGAAAACTGTGCATGTTTTGCCCAAAGCCAACAATATTACACTATATTAATTGTTTCTTCGTTTAGAATTTTGTGCAGTTGATATCTATGTTAACAATTCGCCTGTAAATTGGTTTGGATCTGCACTTCTCGTGATTTTAAAGGTCTTATTTTCTGTCCTAAATTGATAGAATTTTTGCACGGATTGTCCCTATTTCGGGGTGGTCTTTGATTTTGTCGCTCAAATCAATGGTCTTTAATTTTTGCTCGTGCTTATCATTTAATGAAAGCTTGTTAGCAGGCCTTGCATGTATTTTAAACTGTGTGCTCTTTATAGTACGAGGCCTTGCATGTATTTTTAACCATTTGATGTAACACAGGTATTTGATGCGATGGAGCAGGTTTGCACATGGAATGCTATGATTTCTTCCCTAGCATTAACGATGTATGTCAAGGTTGCTGAAGTGTGTGACCATCTCATCTAAAAGCTTAAGCTATTATTTCATTATATTCTCAACAAAGATGAGAGTAAAAGGGGCTGCAACCAAATGAGATTGCCTTCATGGCAGTTCTATCAGCTTGTTTGTGTGCCAAGCTTGTCGATTTCGGGTTCTAATTGTTTGAAGCAATGTCACATGAATTTGGACTTGCAGCTAAGATGAAACATTATGGTTGTGAGGTTGATCTACTGCAGGAAGCATACCACTTCATAAAGAAGATGCCTTTTGAAGCTGATGCTACTGTCTTGGGGAGCTCTGATGGGTGCTTGTAGACTTGGTGGAGCTATTGAGTTGGGAAATGAAGTAGCACAACTATTGCTTGAGTCGCAACAGAATCATTTTGGGCGTTATGTGCAACTCTCAAGAATTTATATTGGCGCAGAGAGGTGGGAAAGAACAATGTTAGATGCTGGAATACACAAGGTTCCAGGCCACAGTTTTAGTTAGTAGAGTTTAGTTTGTAAAATTGTCGATATGAAGTCATGACTCTACTGGTGTTTCCCTTTTGATCCCTTTGCATTTTATGAACTTGTTTTTTCCTCACAATTGAAAATGCTGAATTTATTTCTACATACTACAGATAAGTGAAATCAAATTTTGTTGAGTTGCAACAGAATAACAAACTATGAAAGTAAAAGCTTTTACATCCGAGCGATGCAGTAGACTTGAATCCTGCAATTTTCAAAAATGAAGAATTAAAGTTAAAAGCTTTAACCATGAAGGATGTAGAAAATTTTTGGATATATAAAATGTGATCTTCTGAAGGATAGAGATTAAGTTGATACCTGGAGGTTACACACTAATGTCTTTTCTTGTGCCTTCTCATTCTCGTAAGAATTTTGTATTCCAATTTTACATCCATCCTCGAAAACCATGTTGGATATTGAGTTGACAGCATTATGTATATTATGGACAGTCCAATAACAAGTCCACAACCGTAACCCATGAGAACCGCCTGCCAACTGATCATTGATGAATCTCCTCCTCCTTCTTCATCTAGCTCAACTGGATTCGTCGTTTGTGCTACCCCATCATCACCACCACAATCCTTTGAGAGTGGAAATCCACCTAACCCATCATTTCCTTGGTATGAACTATCCTCAAACGTATCAAATTGTTTTCCTTTGGGGATGCATCCAACAAGATGATTGTGAGAGAGATTTAAGACTTCAAGTGATGTGAGGGATGCAAGTTGTTGTGGAATTTCTCCGCTGATTTTGTTGGATGAGAGATCCAATGATTCAAGTACAGATAACTGGTGCAGTGATTCTGGTATGTGACCTTCCAAGCGATTATGAGATAGGTTCAAAGTACGAAGTCCAATGAGATCTCCAATAATGCCTGGGATATGACCTTCAAATCAATTCCTTGAGAGATCGATAATTATGTTGGTAGTCAAAACTCGAGGTAGTTCTAGATCCAGCCCCTTTGTTGTAACTATAAAGGAATTTGTGTAATAAAGATCATGCATATCTGCTACATACTCTCGAGTTCCACTTTTCTCACCATTTATTTGCATAGCTTCAAAATTCTCAAAAAGGCTCACTGGTAAATCTCCACTAAATCCATTGGATGAGAGATCTATCATTCGAATTCGAGCAAACTTGTAAATCAATGAATCTTTTATAGGGCCAAAGAACTTATTTGATCTCAGTCTTAGAATCTTCAGATTCGGTAGGGCCCTCAACCATTTAGGAAATGTGTCATTCAACTCATCGTTACCTAAATCAAGAACTTCCAAATATGTGCAATTGATCAATGATTGCTGGACTTTCCCCTCTAGCTTATTCCCGTCAAATTTAATGACTGTAAGTTGGTTTCCTATACTAAAAGTAGTATTAATTGTCCCGCTAAGACTATTGTTGCTTAAATCCAAAACCCAAAGTCGACTCATCTCACCCAAACATAGTGGGATTGTTCCCTCCAAATTATTGCTGCCCAAATCTAGCACTTGTAGTGTTTTCAGATTGCAGATGGTTGAAGCAATCTCTCCACTGAGATTATTGTGCGAAAGGAGAAGATAATGTAGATCACGCTGGTTTGGGAGTGACTTTGGAATAGGACCTTGCAGCTGATTTTGTTTTAGAGAAACAGAAAAAAATGTCTGGGACTTAAACTCCTGAATGTTTCCACTGAAATGGTTATCACTCAAGTCTAACCATTCAAGTGAAGGGAGGGAGAATATCCATGATGATATAGTCTCATTCAAGTGGTTTGATGACAAGAAGAGAATTTGTAGGTTTTGCATTCCGCTTACATTAGAAGGAATTGGACCTGTTAGGAAATTGAATGAAAAATCTAAGAATTCAAGTGTCCAGATTCTGTTAAAGGATAAGAACTCAAGTTGGCCATCAAAGTTGTTATTTGCAAGTGATAACAATCTGGGCTTTCCAAATCTAAAGAAATCAGAAATGGGTCCTTCAAGATGGTTATAATCAAGGTTCAATTCCTCTATGTTGGTGAGATTCCATAGAGGTTTAGGAATAGAGCCTGAGAGATTACAAGAAACTATTATCAATGTACGCAGTGAAGTTAGATGACCAAATGACTCAGGTATCCTACCAGTAACATTCACACTATCGAGAACTAACTCCATGAGTGATGCACTGCTATTCCATTTGGCTGTGGGAAACTTAACAGTGAGCTGGGGATTGTCTGTTAAACAAAGAGATTCCAAGTTGGAAAGATGGAAAACTCTTCCGGGCAATATCCCATATAACTGTGTATCTAGAAGGTCTAGAGAAGTTAAATAAGAAGAGAAATTCAGAGGAATAGTGGAAGAGATGTTCACAGAGTCAAGGATGAGCTCTCTTAATCGGGTCAAGTTCTTAAGGAGTAGTTCAAAATTGTGAGGTCCGAATCTAAGACCATCTGAATTACTCTGGATACGAAGAACGCGTAATTTAGAAAGACGAGAGATTTCTGCTGGGATTAAACCCGTAAATCCTGAATATGACAAATCAAGATGCGTCAAACTAGAAAGCTCACCAAATTTAGGTGAAATGTATGATCCAGAGAAATTATTATAAGATAAATCAAGTCTTTTGAGATTGGAGAGTTGAAAGAGGCTACTGTTGGAGTGAAACTTGCCTTGAAGTCCACTCTCAGCGAGGTTAAGCTCAGTCACTTGTCCCGTCACCTCGTTACAATGAACTCCATCCCATGAGCAACAATCTATGCTCTTGTTCCATGATAGTAATGTCGAATAAGCATCTATAGGAAACATGTGCTTGAACTGTAGAAGAGCAAGAGCTTGATCTTTGAGGCACAAATGAGATAAGGATGAGCAAAAAGCAAGTTGACAGAGTAAGGAAAATAGCATTAAAAAAACAAGTTTTACGTAACCCATTTCTGCACTAACATGTTCAAAATTAATTAAGTTGGTAGATAAATCAAAAATCTTTTCTTTGTTCCTCTATTCAATAATTTAGATGAGGTATATATAGTACAAATTAAACAAAGAAATTTACTAGGGAAAGGACCTTGACAACAACATTTCAGGTCGAAAATCCTTCAAATTTTTGATTGATTTCTTGGTGTGTAGACCTTGACTTAAAGGAAAGGATTCACAATGAAAAAGACTATTAAAATCTATAGTTGATATAGAAATGGTAAAAGTCTGATGTTATTTAGGATTTGCCCATGTTATAGGGTGTTATAATATTTTAAAAATAATTCCACTTGACTTCAATTTTCTATGAACATAAAAGGAATTCAAATTATATACATTGACAGTATAAAATAGTTTTTGGCTATCATGTTGCTTTACCGCCCGTAAAAGGTTTCTTGTCATATTTCTTAATCATTATTCCAAGCTTGTTGTATAAATTTTCCTATAATTGGTTTTGAAATGACTCAATCGTATACATTTCTTTTGTACTCTGAAGTGCCAATGCATAGGAATTAAAGTACTGGAAAAAATTTCAACTCAAATATGCAAAGAAAAGTTCAAATAAAAGCTACAACAGTCAACAAAAAAATCTTATCACTTGTAATACAATTTCTTTGATACCTTAATAGACGAATATGTCACATTCCAAGTTTTTGCAAGTAGTCCTCACCCAGATATTTATTACAAAGAAAATAAATAGTTCAAAGTATGAAGTCTGTTTTAAATTTTCGAAGTAAATTCAAATATCAACTTCTTTTACTCGTCTTGAAATAAATGTTACCTAAAAAATTAATTATATGAAAAGTATCATATCATCATCATATCATATCTATATATATATCATATATATATATATATATATATATATATATATATATATATATAAAAGAGAACCTTAGGCCCGCCTACGTGACGCCACCACAAACAATTTTAATTTATTTATTTACAAAAATACCCTTCCCATTTCATGAAGAGTTGCGACTTTTATGAAAAGTCCTGACTTTTATGAAGAGTTGCGACTTTTATGAAAAGTTCTGACTTTTATGAAAAGTTCTGACTTTAATGAAGAGTTGCGACTTTAATGAAGAGTTGCGACTTTTATGAAAAGTTGTGACTTTTATGAAAAGTTGTGACTTTTATTAAAGGTTATGACCTTTCGGAAGCATTGCAACTTTTCCAAATAGTTGTAACCTTTCCGATAAGGCACAATTAACATTTGTTCACACTGTCCTTTGTTGTCTATAAATAGAGGGAATTCATCTCATTTTTCAACAACGAAAATTCTGAACATCTTCTTCTTCTTCTTCTTCACAATTCACAATTCACAATATAAATATTTATTTATGTACTTTGCTCTTGTTGAGTGGCTCACTGACACCATTGTTTATGTTACAGATCCTGGTATGTATTTTTACAGTCATTAATTTATGCTTATGTTATTAAGGATAAATGATAAGATGTAATAATTTTAATTTTCCTTTACATTATGAATGTTTGTTGCTAATCTTGTATGTAAAATAATATAGTATTTTAGTTTTACTGACTGATAGGTTTTAAGTATTATTTTATAAATTCCGTGATGTTAAATTTCCGCGCAAAGCATGGGTCATTTTACTATTATATAAATAAAGGAGGAACCTAGAGAAGGTGATGTGGCACCTCTCTATGGCCTCCATTTATATTAATCTTTTTTCTCTTTTTTTTCTTCAAATTTTAAATGTCTAAATAATTTGATTAGTGTTTATTTTATTCTTTATCTATAATTGCTGTAATTAAATTAAATAAATTATATTATATTAAATAATTGATTAGTATAACATTCAATCATCCCTCTCCCCACGGCTAAGATCATGACTATTTCATTAAATCTTCCTATACAAATTCTTCAATTTTTCATCTTCTCTTTTAATTATTATTTATACTCATTTATGAGTTATGACATTAATTGTTTTTCCTATTGCAGAGGTGAATTTATTGTCTCCTTTCATAATTCCTATAAATCTCTAACTAATGGAGACATATTTTTTGTTCACCAATTGCTTCCTTTTGATGAGATTGTTTAGGCAATTTTCAGGTATCATTTTATTTTTATTTATTTTTGTTTGAAAATAATAATATTACATAAGATTTTAGTAATGATATTTTGTATCCTACTAATTTCATATGTATCATTTTAGATGACTATTTTTCAACTGGTTTGCTCTTTTATAAATTCTTGAATTTATTTGGAATCTTATATTTGTATAATTGTATTTTGGCATGTTATCATATTGCTTTATTCTTGTGTTTATTTCTATTATAATGTTGTTATTTATTTAAATTCGATTTCTCAATTGATGAGTTAAATTATTTCTTCTCGGACTATTTTCATATTAATGTGTAGAATATCATTTTTTTTCTAATTCATATTATATCAGGTTATGGATTATCATAATATGCATTGTTCTACTTCTTTTATTAATGTGGATTTTAGGGGCAAGTACAAAAAAATTTGGTGAGATATCACTTAGATCATGATTCATAATTTCATATTCATCTATTCTCTCAATTATTTGCCCTTTCCTTAATTATTTATTTGTGTAGATATTTTTTTTTTTGGGAAAATGCATAAGT
>NC_064283.1:7178344-7221813 GCF_019186545.1 Solanum stenotomum
TCTATATCAAAATTTAAACATGAGACCTCTAATTAAGAATCAAAAAATATTTACCATTTACCACTTACCACAATGGTACTGATAACTTAGACTTAAATTATTTCCCTGGAAAAACAACAACCACATAAAATCGATTAAAGAGGCGACAAAATATTGATACTAGGTTTAGTTGTTCAACTTATGTAGGTTCATGAAATACTCTTTTGTTACTTGTATTATTTCTTAAGTTTTAGTTTGTAAAAATATTTGGAAGGAAATCAAAAGGCACAATACATCAATAGTTCATTTGATTTCGCTTTAACTAACATTTATGTCATTTAATTTTGGGTATGTATAAGTAGATACTTAAACTTATATAAAATTAAATAAATAAACGTTTATATACTATATGACATAATACACATAAAACACTATGTAAAATATCAATTGACACATAAAACTCCACTTGAAGGCTAATAGATAACAGTTGAAGGACACGTTTATGTGACTCCAAAAACATTGTTTTCCAATACATTTGAAATATGTTGCTTGCGCAAACTTTTGGTTGTCCGACACCACGATTTTTTTAATTTTTCTATTTAGTAGTTCATTATCTAAAAATTCACTACTTGATTAACATGGACTTCGAAAAATCAAAGTTCGTCTCATTGAAAATGAATGGTCTTAAATTTTTTGCTCTTACTTTCCTAATACCTTCTTTTCAATCAACTTAATATTTTTACCGATCTTTTAATTTCATAGACCAAAAAAGGTCATTTTAGTTTGATTAGTAAATCCACTAATCTATACAGGCATAGTCACTAATGTCATCTCCATAATTTTTTATTCTTTTTTGAATTAGAACTTGTTCACCATATAAAGGAAGAAAAATCATCCAGTCACAACAAACAAATTCCAAAGAACAGAACGTAGCAACTAGCAATTAAAGAGGTCAACTTAGAGGGGCTCAATGCCTTTTAAAAAAAAAAATAGTAAAACTTACCTGGATGGGTATCTTTTAATAAATAATTACTGATTTTAGCGATATTTTTTATTTTTTACCATTTATAGCAATATATAGCAATACTATGTTGAATCTGCAATATGTATTAAACGTGAATTATGTATACAATATATATGTATTATAATTGTTTTTTAGAATATGTTATATTTGTTTGGTAAGAATTTGACACATTGCATTTAAGTATATTAAAATGTGTGATAAATGTATTATCCATCAATTAAACTTATATTAAATGTAAATAATAAATTGTTTTTTGTAATATGCATTAAACATGTATTATAAATATATTAAAAGTGTTCAAGTAAAAAAAAATGTTATTGCTATAAATGGTAAATATTTTTTTATTATAGTATAGTATGTAAGTTTCCCTTAAAAATAAGGCATACACCTTAGGCACCTAAATTTGAAGGGCCCATTTTTTTTGGTAATTATAAAATTATTATAAACCTTTTTAACAAACAAAAAAATGTACTATATTTTTAAAATTTATTTGTCTTTTTTTGTTTGTTTCGAAATATTAAAGAATGTTTCTTTATTTTTTGGGTCAATATTTAAACCTAACTTCCACATGATATGTTTAGGACCACAAGATTAAAAAATTATTTTACTATATACATATATATCTTTAGTTTAAGACCATAAAAAAAATTAAAAAATTATTAAAAAAGAAAAAAATAACATTGAATCTCATAAATAAATTTAAAAAGTTCTTCTAGAGGGAACACATCTCTAGTTGAAAATTGTCCCTTCTTTACTGCAATTTGATGTAAGGATCATCGAGAGCCATTATAGGTTGAAATAAACATTTTATCATAAGAGATATAATCCTTTGCCATAAGAATATTTTGTGTGTTAATGACTTTCATAAGAATAATCTTTTCTTTATTTGTTGATGAATTTTGCAAATCATGAGCATTCATGGGTTGAATGTAGATAGATGTTTGAATTTGGCCACTATGTAAGTAAAGCAAGAGTTGATAGATACCGTTTGAATTTGGCCACAATGTGAAGCAAGATGCTAAAAAATGTGGATAAATATTGATTGAATTTGGCACAATGTAAATGATAGAATACTATCTTAAAATATCCTTTAAGAAATTAATTTTACGAGTGATCAATGTAGATTACTAATGCTCTAGTTATTTTTATTTTTTGTTGTTGAGCATGATGCATAAAACATCAAATATGCATAACATCAAATTCACATAAAAGGTCACAACTTTTTAAAATAATATCTAAATGTAAATATTTTTTATTCTCGTGATCTCAAAAATATCTTCAACATATATTAATATAAACCTAAATCAATTCATATCTTATAACCTTAACTAATAAGTTGGGGTCTTTTGAGATTCAGTAAAAATTAATTTGATAATATCACAGTCATTTTATCTTACTAATTTATGCTTTATCATATATATTGAATTCACATAAAAAAAATTATCCATAGAGTACAATGAATATATCAAAATCATTGCATCATACTAAATTATGTATCATATTTGTTGAATCAATAAAAAAAATTCATTATACATAAAGTACAATGTATGTGTATGATTCATTGTAAAATGAATTCAAGAATCCAATCATTCATTGTAAAAATAAATTAATTATATTCATAATATTAACTGTTTCTTAGTAATCAAATAATATTCATTGTATCTTTACTAAAAGCATTCAATGTATGATGGTGAGAGAATAAACTATATAAGCAACATAAGAAACTTCTTGAAGCCATTTCCAAAAATGGCTTCTCATTTAAAAGGTGTCACAAAATCAACAATGACATTTCAAATACGTAAAAGATTATGTAAGTATAAAAGAGATCATTCGACATTTACTAAAAAGATTTACAGTCGAGGCAACATCGGAACTTTTAGATACAATAAGAAAAGTTAGAGATAAGCTTCAATTAGATTTAAATTTTCACAAAACATAAAACACAATAGAATCATATTTCACTAAATTATCTTAAATATATTTGTACTTTTAAAGAATTATTAATTAATGATATTATATGGTCATATATATATATATAAGGATCATTTGAAAATATACATCTTATTATCTTATCGAAATGAGAGATTCTTTCCATTGATTCAAGTTGAGACCGGAGAAATATATTATCTTTAAGAGATTATTAATTTACCGAATATTAATTTAATAAGGTTTTACTGTAATTGTTTCCCTTTTGAAGATTAAGAGCTGGTCTAGATGATTTGTGTGCCTAGCCCTATAAATATGAGAATATTGATTTGTCTTCACACTGTCAACAACAACAAAAAAAACACCAGAGGTTTCGTACTATCCCTTTCTTTTTTGGGTAAGTGAAGAGATGCACAAAGAATGCTTTCATGGTAATAAATACTACTCCAAGCACTCAAAAGAAATATCGTTCATAGGTCACTTTTCAGCTCTATTTTAGAAGAATCACTCACACTTAAGGATTTCCAAATTCCATTGGTGATAATGACAATGTCCTCGAGTTTTACCTATAAAATTTTGAACCTTCGTAACAATAATTATTTTTCAATTATTGGAGCTGAAAAATGACTATTTGTGAAATTTACTGAAACGCTCTATAATAATTGCCCCATAAGCATTATCGGAATGAATATTTTGTGGGCAAACTATTAATTCAAACTAAATGTTATAGCCATAGTTTATTTTATTTGTAATTCGCAGCAAACATCCCTTTTTTTTTTGCCATCTGGTTCGATATACAATTAGTAATTTTCGGTATACAATTACCCATTTGGTATACAAATGTATAAAATGCGTTTGTGTTTGTATAAAGCGAGAGAAAAGTGTATATACAAATACAAATACATATATTTTCATCTTATTACACTTATAATTATACAAATACAAATTTTATTATACAAATTACAATGTATAAATGATTTTATACAAAACTGAACAACTTGTATAAAATTGGATGTATTTAGCGAATTATACAAATCAAAAACTTTATAACAAACATAAATTTTGTTATCGAGCGCAATTATGCAAAGTATAGCTATAACATACAAATATGATTTTTATATTTACTATATATGAAAGTTGCTCATATTTTGTTGGGCTGTCTAGGCCCAAAGAAGTTGCCCATGAACATGACACAAATTATCTAAGTTCACAACATTCATCTTCTTGTTTTTTTTCCTAAGTACAAATTAAACTCCATAGAACTCCTGATATTAAATTATTGTTGTTGATATCTTCTTTATTAGTTTGCATGAACTCGACTAATTTCTAACTCCCCACCAATAACAGGTACTAGCTGATAACATTGACGATTGACCACCATGCCTAGAACAAATGAGAAGAAATCACCTAATATTTTTGTCTCTTTTGTTGAGATATAAATCTTGAACCTCACAATTCTCGACCAAAATAAAATATTAGTATTTGATAAGCAGCCTAATACTAATGTAATTAACTTGAACTAATTTCATCTGTACTTTTCAGTATTTAAATAGAGTATAAAATTTAGATCTATATATGCTCTTCAAAGAAAGAAAAATACAACAACTTGTGATCGTAACTTCCAAAATAATACTGATAATTTTAGTTGACTTCTTTGACTCTTTTCTATTTTGATTTTTAACTCTTTAAGTTAGCAAAACTGGGCAAATATTTGCTTGTCATAAATCGTCCGTCACTTGCACGGCGTTGACATTTGGAATGCATACAAATTATAATGGACAAGGAAATATAAACTTTGTATCGTACATAGCTATAATGTGTAAGATAATAATAATTCCAATGAGTTATCACTCCACCTTATATGGGCGTTTGTTAAACAAATTAGACTTACGTTTTTATGTTATTTTGTTTTCAATTTGATATGTCGTATCTGTTTTGAAGGTCGTTAATTTGAATTTGTGTTAGGAAGTGAGGTATATCGTTTTTTATCAACAATTCTATACTGAGGACTTAAAGATGATACCTCTAATTAAAAATAGAAAAATACTTATCACTTATCGATACTGATAAATTAGACATAATATGTTTTCACTTTTCATGGACAAAAGACAACCCATAAAATCAATTAAAGAGACGATAAATATTAATGCTAATTTAAGTTGTTCAACTTACGTAGGTTCAAAAAATACTCTTTTGTTGTATTATTTCTTAAAATTTTAGTTTGTAAAATTATTTGGAAGAAAATCAAAAGGCACAATAATCAATAGTTCATTTAATTTTGCTTCAGCTAACATTTAGGTATGTATGGGTAGCTATTTAAATTTATATAAAATTGAATAAGTAAACGCATAAAATATAAATTAACACATAAAACGCCACTGGAAGGCTAATAGATGACAGTTGGAGGACACGTTTATGTGACTCCTGAAAATATCATTTTCCAATAAATTTGAAATATGTTGCTTGTGCAAATTTTAGGTTGTTCGACACAACTATTTTTTTAATTTTATATTTAGTCATTCAGTATCTAAAAATTCACTACTTGATTCATTTGGACTTCAAGAAATCAAACCTCGTGTCTTTGACAATAAGTGGTCTTGAATTTTATGCTCTCACTTTCACTATAGACAAACCTTCAAGATAAAAGTTAAAATTTGTTAAACTTGAATTTTCTCTCTAAACAAGCGAGGACAAAAAATTCAAAACTATCCACCTCCAATATCATTCTTGTAAATCACCTTTGGATTTGTCCTTGGTAGGCCTAATGAGGGGTAGCTCATGTTCTACTCAAATATTTTCTATTTTCAAAACTCTAGTATTTTTAATTTGTGACTCTTCATCTGAACACAAGATTTCAACCATCCCAACATATATTCAACCCAACTATATTAATGCTTATTAGAGCGGCATGTATATTCAAATTCGATGCACCTTAAAGTAAAAAATTCCAAAGAAAAGGACACACCAATATTGCCTCGTGGACAAAACCTAATATTTAAAAAGGCAGAATTGGGAACCTATTGAGTTTGACTTTAATAAAATATATTCGTTTGAATTAATATTAATATACATACACATATTATTTGAGTTTTTGAAGATATTGAGCACGAATTCTTCCACATATTCTGTCGGTTGGACTGATTAGACTCAACTACAAAATTCTTTTTTAAAAAAAAAATCTTCTCAACAACTGAAAATTATTGAAGAAAAAATATACTACCAATAGAAATAATTAAAAAGATATTTACTGAAATACATGGGAAAGGGTGAAGAAATCAGTATCATAATTTTAACTTCAATCAAAGATGAGAAGATTTTTATATATACAAGTGACAACTTGTATTTTCAGTTTGCGACTTAAGTTCTAACCCACCCTTGGTGAATACGTGATACAATTTATTTAGATTTGTTAAGATAGATAATAAATTTAGCAATGATTATATTTAGTTAGAAGTTTCAATAGTCACTCAACTTTGAGTGAGTAATTATTATAATTAACTTTGTTTTGTTTTCAAAAGTTATGCAACTTTTCATAGTTAGCTTCCATGGTCATTTTAATCGAAAATACAATTCTGATACTTATTTAATATTGATGGTTGCAAGTTCATCTATTATGCTTCCATCATCCCTTTTTAGTTGTCATAGTTTTCTTTTTTAGAGTCAAATGATAAGAACTTTGACTAATATTTTACGATGTATTTTTTCATTATATTGATATACAAAAAATTGCAATTTACAGTAATTTTTGTATAGTTTTTGAATATCTAAATTTTTAGTTTAAAATATCGAATTAATGTAATATAATTTAATTTTAAACATTAGTCAAATTGACTTTTGAAAAACGTAACATGACAACTAAAAGGGGATATAGGGACTAATATAATACTAATAATTTATTTTAGGTTTTCTCATTAATGTTTATTAAATAGATTTATCTGCTAATAACTCTTTAGGTAACGTGATCATATAAAAATTTATACACCATCAATTATTATATAACTTTTAACTCACTATATAATAAAATCAAATGTCACTATATAAATGACATAAAGACGAGTAAAATAGCTAGAAAAAAAACATATGCACATGGACATTAATTCTGGTAGGTTTCGAATATAGTCTTCCGACCTTTTCTTCATTGGAGGAGACATAATGGCCATCTCTAGTTAGAAATTAGTTAGGTAGCTTTTTAAATGCGCAAGTACATATTCGATAGATCGACTAAAAATAATTACATTGATTAATTATATAAAAAATATATATTATTTTATATCATACATCTACACGTTCCCTCTAAAACGTCTTTGTCTTTGCCATCTTTCCACGTTTTTTAACCTTAAATAGTACTTTTTTTTAGTAGGAAACGAAAAATATTTTTTACCTTTTTTTTAGTTGAAGAAGAAAAATATCTTCCTCTCATTTTAAAAAATGATGCTTATGAGATTGACTAAAGAATTTAAATCCACAAATAAGTTTTAAGGACTAGATCTAGGGGAATTAATTAATTAATTGATTAAGGCATTGAGATACATGTTTAACTAGCCATTTTCGCACCTAATTAATATGATTGCCAAACGCCAAACTAATAAAAACTAGTTAACTAGTCACTACTCTTTAAATAGAACGTTAAAAAAATAATGTTACTCCCCGTCTCAAAACTAAGGTCGTGTTTTTCATTTATACATTATTTTAAAAAATATAAGTTAGGAGGATGTTTCACTCACAAATTACTGTTAACGATTTACTATTTCATGAACTTGCTTTATTATATATTCCACAAACTCATCAATCAACATGATGAAGACAAATGTCACAAGAAATTATTGTACTTTAATTTTTTTGTTGTTGTACTTGCTCGAGCACTAGCTTAACTGGCACTTGGGCTAATTAGTCGATGCACAAATTAATTATAGCAAATTACTGTACATTTATGATTTTGAAGGGCCAAACTATAAGTTAGGTTGCTAAAATGAAAAGCTACCTATCCACATAAAAATGGATTATTTTAAACCTATAACCTAATTAGGTGTCCTTTTAACTTTGTTATATTTGAAATATAAACGTTGATAAAAAAAGAAAAAGACGAAATGTGTAACTATTATTGGAATTGATATTTGATAGTGAATAGACCTATATCTATAGTCAAATCATTAACCCCACCTTTTTTTATCCTTTTGTTCTTCCAAGATTCCTAGTAACAATTTTCATTATAAGGAGCCAAAAGATTATTAATTGATTTTTTTAATTTTATAATCCTACGATTTTCAATATTTCTTATTAATTTAAATTGCGACGCTTTGAGCACACTAATAATACACTCTTTAAACTTTTGTATGGTAGAGAAATTTCAAATTGCACAAAATTATGTTGTACATGGTTAGAGCGAGTATACTACTATACTCTATGAAACTTTAATAATTTAAAAAAAAAAAAAAAAACCCACTAATAAGATTATTATACTGAAAAGGGGAGACTAAAAAGCAAAAAAACGCTAAATAATAATTAAAGTTGATTAAATGATGGTAACATTTTGACCCTACTGTATTTAGATCACGTACCCGAAATATTCCCCCTCTCCTTTTCCCTAAGCCATTTGCACGCCACTTCTTTTCTATTTTTGTTTTCTACTCGTTTTGAGATTTAACTAATTTAAAATATCACTAGAAAATTTTAATAAAAACGATGTTATATTCTGAACTCAGATATAAACCTCTGATTAAAAATAAAAATACTTATCATCCATTGGAATCTTCTTTTTATTATATTGCACGCTACTGCTTCGCATATCGATACTAACTTTTGACTATTACAAGTATATTGGTTGACTGCTTTTATCTGAGTAATTCTTATTTGAATAAGTTACTATTTTGTTACCCATATATTTGAATATAATTGGCGCTGTTGCGGAGAATACAATGAAAACTTTTAACTATTGATGTCTACTCAATTAAATTATTGTTATTTTCATTACTTGTTTCCTTGTTTTGGTTGTGAAACAGGTTCTTTCATATTTTCTGTGTATTTCATCCCAATTTAGTCGGTTTACTACGACCATTTTACTCTTTTCGTCTTAATTCATGGGATATAGCTTAATTTGACACAAAATTTAAGAAATATAGAAAAAGTTTCTAATGATCAAAAGCTATCTTTAAAAATAGTACACCTCAACTTTTTGTTAAATAAGTAGGACCTAACATGTGTATAATATTGATAGTGTCATTTAGTATTTGATAAATAAGGAAATATGTCATTTTTAAAAACTGATTAAAAAAAAAAGTATATCATTTAAATCAGACGGATGAAATATTTATTTTTATATTAAATAGACCTCACTAACTCGTCCTTGTTTTCGACCCTCCCACATCAGCATGTTTCTCCTTATTGATATCACATTAACAACTTTACCATACCTTATAAATGCATTTAAGAAAATTAATAAGTAGTACATTATAATTAACAAGTTTTCAACTCAATAAATCAAATGAGCCGTTATAATATTCTAAACTTAAACTTATAATGTTTAAATTCTAGATTCATCTATTTAAAATTGGATAAATATTCTTAACTTATTTAAAATGACTCAAAAATATCCTTCTTCCCCCCTATTGTCACGATCCAGACAGTCGTGATTGGCACCCACACTAATCCTCCGGTGGGAGAACCATTTCTACTAATTGGCTAACCAAAGAACTACACAACTTAATCAAAACTAATTAGGCATTTAAAGTTACGAAAGCAGGTTTAAATGCAGAAATTATATAGAGTTCCCATAAACTCCAAGGTTTAAACAAATAACTAACCGAACTAATGCGGAAGAACAACCCTTAGAACCTGAAAGTCATTGTACCAAAACTCTACTATGACGAGTCTAAGAACAAGGAGTGCAACCTAATTAAACATACAAATAACTAACTAGAAAGTCTGAGTCCGAAAAGGGTGGACTAAGACATAAAGAACTCATGGTAGCCTGGAAGAACTGGTTCACTCTTGAATTCGAATCGTTCACTGCCTGGTACTCAACAAAGAAAGAGAAAGTGCAGTATCAGTACACAACCACAATGTACTGGTAGGATCACACGGCTATCCCAATAAGTGAAACACATGCAAGTAACCACAACATTATAAAACAGGCATATGCCGAACATATACAATATAAGTCATCTTTTCAGGATCAATGTAGCATTCCACGTTCTCAATAATACACATTGGTTATCATTTTAGAGCAACATACAATCTTCCAATATCAATCATCATTAGATATGAATGTAATCATCACAAGTATATACACAACACAATTTAATGGTCCTCTCACGGAACCAAATCCAATGGTCCTCTCATTGTGTCGGATAGGGACACCAGTTTCAATGTTTATGCCGGTACATGGCAACCGATCTCAGTTAGTGTGTTAGAACACAACACTCGATCAATTCAACAAGCCACAATCACAATCACAATCACAAGCATATTCTCATAATCATACAATCAAGTCATGATTCATGGCATTCAATCATTCAACTATCCGCATTTATGATTTGTGTGATCAATAATGCAACATTCGCATACATACATGCATCATAATGAAGCATATCACACAACATGAAATCACAACCATCACCTACCTCGAATCCAAGCTTGAATCACCTAAGGCATTTGAATCTTCCCTTTCCGGATTCTTCCCACTTGTTCGTGGTCTAAAAACATACAATTAACACAAGGATCAATAAACGAGGCCTAATTTCCCAGATTATAATCAACACCCTAGGCCAACCCAAGCTCCCTATACCCAGATTAGGGTTTTCTTCCACCATAATTCCTAGATCAAAACCCTCCCCCATCAATAATTACCCAAGAAACTAAGTTCTACAGATCGAAACATAGATTAGGGCAGTAAAAACCTTACCTTTAGCACCAAATTTTGTGGAAAACTGCCAAGAGATCGCTTGGGGTCGTCTCCTAACTCTTAAGAACGAAATTTGTAGAATAATGACGTTTCTTAGGTTTATTTCCGACTTAAGTTGCGACTGTCCTGCCACAGGGGACCTCATCTCGCTACAGCGGCCCCGCCCTGGCTGCTTGCACGGAAACAGAGAGCTAAATAAAGAGTTCCAAACACCTATTTCACAACACACCTTCAACCAATGCCACTCATAAATATATCTGTTCACGCTAAGATCAGTTTCGGGAGTTCTACTCGCCCGAATTCGATTCCGTAAAGTCGTACGGATTCTTTAACGTCTTAGCTATCCACTCATGTAATCGCATTCCATATTAAACCTCTCGTTTGTTACCAGATTTCCCTAGATCTCACTGACTCCGATTTCGTCCAAATCTGGACTAGGCTAGAAAATTTCAAGTTACTACTAAAAAGTTTTCTGGCCCAAAAAAAATTTTCTTTGGCTTTTCCATAACTACGGGAACAGGTCGTTACACCTTTGGGATCAAAAAATGCCCTTGAGGTTAAGTTTAGACCTAAAATTTTAATGAATGGCGCGTCTTGAATCCTCCATTTCTTAATTATTATTTTTGTTACCGCATTGGTTATTGTAATTACATAGTAACTTTACTTTTATCTATTGAAGCAAAACAAATCTTTTCTTTTATAATAACGTCAACGTTACTAAAAGGAAAAGTAACATATGCATCGGTGCAAATTTCAAGAGCTACTATTTCACTAATTAAGAAGAGAATGTAAAATTAATCGTCCTTTGATTTTTCATATTTAAACTTTTAACCCTTAGGATTTTGACATTGTAAAAGTTTCCCATTTCTTTAATTTATTTGGGTTTCTCACTCATAAAAAACAATCAAAATATACTCAATAATAATCTTTATGCACGTGGTGATATTTATGAGAAAAATCGTTCCTTCCAGCACGATTGAGTGAGAAAAATATAAACATGAATAGAAAATTAAGCTGTAAAGTATGAAATATTGAGAGTAGTTTTCAAAGGACGGAAAGTAAAAGAAATATTGTCAAAAGATATTATTTTGACATTAACAAAGTCAAAGGATTAAGTGAATGAAATTTGTAGCCAATATTGACAAATTGTTACAAAGAATATAATTAGAGGACGTGTTCAGCACTAGGATTTTCTCTTTTGAAATAAAAAAATCAAAATCGTCCTTAAGGTTTGAGATTGGTTTCATTTAATCCTTAATGTATAAACATGATCAAAATGTTCTTTGAATGTACTTCAAAAAGTGATAAAAAAATTTAAGTCATATAAGTAATGATTTTCTTTAATTTTTATTGTCAGAATGAATTAGTCCTTTCGTTTTATTTTATGTGACTCTTAATATTAAAAACATATTATTATTTTTTATTTATTTATTTTAGTAAATCAAGAGAGTTTTAATATTTTCCCCCTTATATTCTTAGTATTAATTACATAAAGTAGTGATCAAATTTTACAATTTTAAATAATCATTAATACACCTCTAGTAAAAGATATCCTAAGAATTGAGTCAAATCAAGGCATGCTTGAAATAAAGGGCGAAAGTGAAATTATTAAAAAACCTTTCAAATTATTAATTACATATCTAAATTATCAATAATACTCCCAAAATTTTGCTATTTGATACTCTAGTATTTATGACATCCTCCTACATGCGAAGAGCTTTCATTTATCTTTTAAAGTAAGAATAACAACGATAAAAAAATGAATAAGAATTTTTTTTAGATTTCTATCTCTAGTGCAACTTGATTAAATTTGAATTCACATCAATAATTTAGAGGGATTCGATTTTGAGACCGTTGATTACAGATGAATAAGCACTTACCACTCTATCACAATTCTTGTTAGTGTATAAATAAACACTATTTTTATTTATATAGTATATGACTTAAAATTAAACTAATTACTTTAAACATATGGAACTAAATGGGACAGAATTCATACATTAAGGACTAATTTAATCATTTTCTCCTACTATTTTTTTAAACTTTGGGGTTACACATTTCACAAGTTACCATTCAAATCGGTATTAACAAAAGCTGTTAAAATAATACATAAAGAGAGAGAGAAAGACCCGTCCTTACCACCGCTTTATGTCTTTACGAACCCCTCAAACCTTCACCCACTCTTCTTCTTCTTCTTCCTCAGTTATGGCCTCTGCCTCTTCACTTTTTTCTCAAAACCCCATTTTTTCTTCTTTACATTACTACTACTTCTCTTCTTCCTTTAACTTACTTTATTATGGGTTATCTTTCATGCAATGCCGAATCCGCTATTGCCACCTGCGATTCTTGGAACTTCAAAAAATCTCCAACTCATAATAAACCATTTACAATCAGAGAGTTTTCTTACTCTGATCTTCACTCTGCTACTAATGCATTTTCTCAGGATAATCTTCTTGGTAAAGGAAGCCATGGATATGTATACAGAGCTCATCTTAATCAAACTAAGCTCAGTGTTGTAGCTGTTAAAAGGGGTAAATTAACTGAACCCCGTAACAGTTGTACTAATTCTCCGGCGGAAAATGAGATTGAGATTCTTTCTAGAGTACACCACCCTCGGTTAGTTAACTTGTTGGGTTATGCGGTGGACTCGAATCAGAATAAATTGATTGTTGTCGAGTTTATGCCTAATGGGTCTTTGTATGAATTGCTTCATTCTCATACTAAACCTCCTAATTGGACTCGTCGTGTTCGATTTGCTTTACAAATTGCTAGGGGTGTTCATTTTTTACATTCTTCAAATCCGCCGGTGATTCATAGAGATATCAAGTCTTCCAATATTCTAATCGATGGGAATTTCAGTGCTCGTCTTGGTGATTTTGGGTTGTCTTTGAGAGGTCATGTTGAAGATGTCGTCGTTAAAAGTACGCCGCCGGCGGGTACGTTGGGGTATTTGGATCCTGCTTATCTAGCACCGAGTGATCTCAGTACAAAATCTGACGTTTTCAGCTTTGGGATTTTATTACTAGAGATCATTAGTGGCCGGAACGCAATCGACGTGAATTACAGTCCGCCGTCAGTGGTGGATTGGGCTGTGCCGTTGATTAAATCCGGCGAGTATACAGAGATTTATGACCCGAGACTCACTTCACCGGAGGACGACGGAGCTTTACGGCAGCTAGCAGTAGTAGCAGCGCGTTGCGTCCGTAAGACGGCGGCGAAACGGCCGGCGATGGCGGAGGTGGTGGAGTGGTTAAAACTGGTGTATAAACGAATGAGCTCGCCAATATGGAATAACATAGGGCGGCGAGTGGGGCGCGTGAGGGAATCAACGCGCGTGGTGAAATATGAGCCGTTGGATGAAAGTATGGAAATAGTTAAGATCTCGAGAATAGGAAGTAGAAGAAATAGGAAAGTATCCAATGTGACGACCACAGAATTAGGAAGTGCTGTGATTGGTCAAAAAGTAAAACCAGTAATTAGATCGAAATCTATTGGTTCACTTGGTGAGATTGCATCTGAACCGTTTGATCTGGCTAATAACAATAATAATCAGACGGTTAGGAGGAAAGGAGGATTGGCTGTGAAGATGCCTACAGTAAGGTTGAGTAAGTCAAGATCAATGGGCATGATACAAAGTAGTACAAGGTTAATGCACAAGAATAATAGTAATGGGGTTGTGGTTAAGTTTGTAAAGAAACCAAACGGAAAAGAATTAGAGGAGTCTAAATTGCTAGTTGATGTAGGAAAAGAGCGCACTTGAGCCAAGGGTCATTCGAAAACAGTTTCAGAAATTAGGAAAAAGAACGCACTTGACCTTTCTGAAATCCTATTTATGAGATTTCACTGGATATGTTGTTGTTTTCGTCGAGAAAGATCTCCAAAAGGAGAGTAATTGATTGTATTATCATTTTTTTCTTTGCTTGTTGTATTATTCATTTCCTTGCCTTTTTGTTGTAACTTTAGACATTTGTAATATTTTTTCTCACCATTAAGATCACTCTCTTGGAAGAGCTATATTAAATTCATTCATGGCTTGAAAGAGAAATTTGTATTTGCTCATAGAATTGAAATCTAATATACCTTGTTGAGATTAGCGTGCAATAATGTTAATTAAATATTGCAATTTGTATGTATTAGAGCATATATAGGTTCTCAAGTTATGTCATTATCATCAAAATATTATTAATCTACCTTACAAAATATTTTGAGACTACACTCAAAATTTGTACATAAAAATAATTTTAATTATAAAATATCACAAAAAATTTAGATAGACATATTCCAGAAGAAGCAAAAACTGCAGGTCACTTTCTCTCAAGAGTTGGATGTACTTCTCAGGCTGTGACAACACTGTTTCTAAGGACACTCATGTATCTGTTATTCCCACCATTGAGTTAGTTGATTCTATGAAATAAATTCTTGTTCCACCGTATATTTTGAAGTTGAAATTTAAAATTGAGTTTTTAAAGTTACATATGAACATTTTATTAAATTAAGTAATTTTTGAAGTTTTATAAGTGAAGTCCCAAAAATTCAAAATTAGTCTGAGCTAGTTTTTAAAAACTTAAAAAATTAATTTTTAATATCTAATCAAATTTCATGATCATATATATCTTTTAATTTTAAATTAAGTGAGGATTGAGATTCAGTGAAACATGGGATGGCAGAAATTTGGAAGATTAATGTTTAGTAATAATGGAGATATTAATTAAGTGAGAGGTGGCTGTTGATAACAGGTGAAGTAAGAGCATTTATGTATAGCGGCTTTAACCTTCCTCTATTTAATTTCATTTATAATAAACTATCGTGTATCATGTTGTAATGTAGGAATAGTTTAGTGTCTTATTTATCACTCTTTTAGTTCACTTTTTACTTGTTTATTACATTAAAAATATTTTTTTTATATAATTTTCACTTGTTATGTTAAATACTTTAATATATCAAGATATTTTTTTTCTTCATGTTTTGACCTTAATATTAATAATTTATTCCTCAAATTATTTCTCGTGATTAAGATTAAATATTAATTAATATGAATATTATAATAGAAAATATCAGTGGGAGTCTCATATAGTTAACTAGTTCAATCGCTTTCGAAAACTCAAATTCATATTAATTATTATTTCTTAATGAGTGCATAATTCAAACAAAACAACCAAAAATAAACAAGGAAAGGAGTACTTTGGAAAAAAAACTAAATATTCAAATATTTAGAGTTCTGATCCAGAATATATAGTTGAATATATCGTAGATTTTGGTGGCATTATGTATGCACCTATTATTTCGCCAGATCAAATTATATATATACTAAAAGGTTTCTTAGTAATAATGCAATCATTGTTTGTATTTATATATATTTAACTAGCTATAATTTATGGCAATGTAGAGCACCACACGTTATGAAATAAAATACAGTTTACTTCTATATACCTATATTTTTCCACATAGTCTAAATTATATAAATATATATATAATTGGACTGTCATAATTTTATGGTCATTCCATCCATTTATGTTCCATTACTTTTGACTCTTTTTTTTCAACTCAGTTTCATAGAGCTACATTGGGCTTCTCTCTCGATCCAGTGCATTAATTAGCCACAAATATTGCTCATGAGGCCCATGGGCGGAGCTACCTAGGGCAAGGGGTGTCGATATCCCTTTGTCGAAAAATTAGATTGTATAGATAGGTCAAAACTTCTCTTGATACAAGATGAAGATTTAGTGTAGTGGCTAAGGGGTTGCAAAAACTGTTCGAGGTTGCTTGTTCTATGCTTGAAAGCAACGCAAATATTTGACACCCTTTACTAAAAATTCTGACTCCGCCACTGATGAGGCTCACTCTATAGTTTGAGCTTAATAGATCTTTATAACGTGATTTGAAATCAGATTGATTTGAAGTTGAAGTTTTATTTGAATAAATAATTTGATTTAAAAAAATGCTTCGAGAAATAAGTTGTTTTTAGTAGCAATTTCAAACTGTCTGATAATCTTATAAAGATCGATCTCTTAATAGCAATAGTTATAATTAGTTATTCCTCAATATTTTATTATTTTTCACATGCTAGTACATACAATCTCTTCATAGAGTTTTTCTCGCAAAAGTTAAACTAGATTGCAAGCTCTCCAATAGAAGAAGTCACAAACAATCCTCTGATGATGGCTGATGTATGTTTATTTGTTTTACAATATTAATGTCAACGTTCAAAAAAATTCACAAACTTTGAGCTGTACAAGAAATCCAAAATTTGACAAGACTTGGATTATCCACAAGTTGGATCATTTTTATATGATTTTACGATAGAATGAAGAGCTTATGGTTCTTGAAGAAAACTTGGATAATTTTATGTCCTTATTCATATGAATTGTAAATATCAAATGTCTTTTAATACTATTGGACATTAATTATTTTTGACTTACACTGCACTAAAATCCTACAACTTGTGGTGTATATATGCAACTAGCTAACTTAACGGCACTTGTCCCATTATTGAATTGTACAATCCCTAGAGCAAATTTTGTTTTATTTGTTTCTTCCACATTGATATATGCAATTTGTCGTTATCATATACTCTTTTCGGTTCATATTTACTTATTGTGTCAATTTGATCAGTTTTTGAAATTAATTCAATATTTAAAAATAAAGTTAAAGTGTTTGAAAATCATACAAAAAAATATTACATAAATTATGACTCTTTTCATATTAATATGATGAAAACATATATTTTAAAATATTAATTCAAATTTATGTAATTTGATTATCATAAATAAAACCTAACAAATAAAAGTAAACGAAAAAAAATGTGGAAGCCTTGGAAGGTTAAAACTGGATTATCATTTGAGGAATTAAAGGCTATAGAAGCTCCCTTCACTAAGTGTTCCCCACAACATTTAATATTAATTTGTCCTTGTTATGGCCTCAAGTGTTCATCATTCAATTATATGTGAGAACTGCATTAGTTATTTCCCTGATTTGGAGTATACGAGTCGCTAGGACACACATCGTTTCGCCTCCGGGGGGTTCAAAATTAAATCGAAACTGATAATTTGAATTGAAAAAAATTATTGATTTATCAGTAAGGGGTTATTGATTTAGTGGTTTTGATAATGTTGTTTTTTGTTATCGGGTTATTGGTTCTTAATGTTTTGAGATTTTTTTTTTANGTTCATCATTCAATTATATGTGAGAACTGCATTAGTTATTTCCCTGATTTGGAGTATACGAGTCGCTAGGACACACATCGTTTCGCCTCCGGGGGGATTCAAAATTAAATCGAAACTGATAATTTGAATTGAAAAAAATTATTGATTTATCAATAAGGGGTTATTGATTTAGTGGTTTTGATAATGTTTTTTTTTGTTATCGGGTTATTGATTCTTAATGTTTTGAGATTTTTTTAATGGGTTAACGGATAACCTGATAGTAAATTAAATAATAATACAATTTTATATATAAAGTCTTTGACTTAGAGTTTAGTTTCCTACTTTTATTTTTGATTGTCTCAAACTCTTGGTTATTCTGTAAAAGTGTTTGCTTTTGAGCAAAGATGCAATCTGTAAACTCATATACATGGTTCATTTAGTTAGTCATCTTGTTTCTAAGTAATTTTCAATTATTTTTTATATGTCAAATCTTAATGGTTAAACCGATAATGATCAATAACCGATAAACCAATATCTTAATGATTCTATAACGGATTAGCATCTTTACAAATTAATAATTAATAAGTCAAACCGATAAACTTCAAAATCGAACCATACCGACGGTACGCAACCCTATCTCGCTCAAGGTGAACATCTCTTTTCCACTAGAAAGTTTACGTACCAAACTATACATATTTATACACAATATATACATTAATATGTATACATTATATATATTTTGTTCATGTCGACAAATAAGTTGATCGAATTATATATATTTGCAACTTTTCCAATTTTAGAACCATATAATCATTTGAATCATAGTCTAATTTGGCACGCGTTACTATCAAATGAAGTATTATTAGGAATTCTTGGCTTGCAAGTCTAGCATTCCGATTTAGAGTCAATATTGGCCCAACACATTTGGTCATCCATGTAATATTTGAATTGGACCACATTGATCTGTCCCTTTACTTCAGGCTCCATGATTACAATATAAATTAGGGCAGCTTTAACTTAAAATTTAAAGGGATATTTGTCAAGTATAATTGTCCAGCAAAATAATAATTAAAAACTATATAATCTTTCTGCACAAATTTTTTATTGTATACATAAAATAAATATCTATACATAATAGTGTACCTCTTTTTACCCGGTATATACAAATACATCAATTATACACGGTTATACATATTTTATACATTTACTGAATATTTAAGTTTATGTGGTTGAATGCATGGGTGTTGTCATATTAGGCGAAGGATGATCCAGTGCATACCCTTCTTTAAAATATTATGTGGTACATAAAAGTTAAGAGTTTAATAATTGTATATGAGTGTATATTTGATTTTGTACATCCTTAATATAAGTGATAAGAAATCTGAACAAACTTCACCAAATTTCTGATGAATTGCTACACAAGGTAAAAATGCGTTAAAAGACCAAGGATACTTAGATAATTAGTTGTAAAATAGTGTGATAATTAGGCCATGTACGGAAAAAAATAGGATTGTTGACGTTGGAAGGCTTTTAAGGTCAAATCATGCAAATTAAGCTAAAAATTCAAACTCCATCACATGATGTAATACATACATTCTCTTAATTTCAGAAATAGTCAATTTTAGCTTTTTCCATCAATGATATCATCAATAAATATTTGACTTTTCGGATTTGTTAGGTTTTTAAAGAGGTGTAGAGAAAGTGAATAGATGTTTTTCTTCTGAAAATGTATTCATTCGTTCACTTTTACTTGTTATTTATTCTTAAAATAGATCTTCATTTGTATTTGTTTTTTTTGATATATCAAGAAAAAACAATAATTTTTTTCCATGATTTATCCTCATCATTAAATATTTATTTTTCAAATCATTTTTCAAGACATCATTTAATTGGGAATAATTTGATAAAATACCTATATCAATAATTTTTTCTTAATGGATTTGTCAAGTCAAGGTGTGACAAGTAAAAGTAAACAGAGTGTATATATATCAAGAGAAGTGATGCAATTTGAACAAACATTTTCATTGTAATGGTTGAGTTTTAGGCTGACTTGTCTTGGTGGGATAAGGCGAGTGCCATCACGTCCATTTTTGGGTCGTGACAAAATGGTATCAGAGCCCCAGGTTCATAGGTCTCACGTGTATACAAGTCGAGTCTAAGTAGAGTCTCGAGGATTGGTACAAAGACGTCTATACTTATCTTCGAGAGGCTATGGTGACTTTTAGGGAAAATCTTCACTTCTTGAATCTCTATCGTGCATCATTTGTCTGTTTTGATTTATATCGCTTCATTCCATTCTCTCTCACTTATATGGTGACTCGTGTGTAGTTCATCATGTAAGTATTTGGTGTGTTGTATATGTTTTGGATGTTAGATTTGTTACAAACGTGGAAGTGATAGACTTATGGGAAGGATGTGTTATCAAATTTAGAATGTTCATCAATTTGAAGGGGTTGTGTAAGGTTAGTTACCCTAGTAAAGTGAATAGTACTTGTGTGGTATATACGATATTTAGAGTGGTTTAACA
Organism: Solanum stenotomum; assembly: GCF_019186545.1. Classification (NCBI taxonomy): domain Eukaryota; kingdom Viridiplantae; phylum Streptophyta; class Magnoliopsida; order Solanales; family Solanaceae; genus Solanum; species Solanum stenotomum. Next base: position 7,198,843 of record NC_064283.1, read on the forward strand.
ATTGGAAGTGGAATGACTAAAGGGATAGCTAGATAAATGACATGTAACATTGGAAACTACAATTAGTAAAGTTATCATAGCATGAATGGGTTGCTTAGAAAATGATGAGAATAATGATGCACCAATTGAGGTTAGAGTTTCTACTACGATTTTATAGATTGTGTGTATATCAAAGAAGGTCATGATACGACTACTATAATGGTACCGATTCTTACTTGTTTAGAGTTAGAGAATGTGTTACTCTTGTTATTGACCAGATCTATGAAGGGATGCATATCGCTTTGGACGAGAGACCGAAAAGATTTGATAGTGTATGTTAGTTACTTAATGAGGCAGAAATGTGTAGGCTATTTGGGTACAATCTTCTGAATAGGTATGATATGTCCTAGTGGTGGATTTAACAGACGTCATAATGTGGTACTAGTGGTATATGAAAATGGATATGTTGATGTCAAGTGTGATTACTAATTACTTAAGGAGTTATCAGTTGCATCACATGCTCATATAATTAGATTTGATGTTGCATTCACGTTTTAGAAACTAACTAGCTTGATACTATGGACTCTTAAGTTAAGCATTATTTATAAGGAAGCTTTTAGTGGTGGATCTTTGGTACGGTATTAATGTGTCTAGGTTGTAAAGTGTATCTTGAGGATTCTAAATGAGTACCGGTGATTTCATCTTAGGGTCCAAGGGAATGGATAGATACCTGAATGACAAGCTTATGGGTAAAGGAAGTCACAAAGAGTATACTTGTGTGAAGGTAATTGAAAATTTTAGTAAAAAAATGCATATAAAAGTGGGTTAGTCCTCTAAATTTGATTGGTATAACAGGTTTAAGGTGTTATATTGATGAAAAGGTTGACTTCGTGGTGATGACAAAAGCTAACTGAGTATGATGCTAATAAGAGATCGTGATGTATTATGATTAGGATGCAACTATATGATAAAGATTGTTGCTTAAATAGAATTTTTATGGTAATGACGACTTGCGAGTATCTAATGTTATGGTTTGCTACTATATGATGAGTAATGTGGTTGTATGGAAAGTTATAGGAGATGATGAGACACCACTCGAATAGAATTTCAATGAACCAGAGTCACAAATGAAAAGAATTAGTGGGATGTATTTTAGTCATTGGAAAGAGGCAATCGAGAACAAAGATATTTACTCTAATTGCAGGGGACAAGGATATATCTTTAGAGAGTTGAGAATCGGGTTCAGAGATATGTGGTTCTATATGTTTTTCTCTTATTATGATAATAGTATCACGGGCTCATCATATTGGTTAAAAAAAAAACTATTGATAAAATTCGTGAAAGGAGTGTACAGACGTTTAACTCGAGTGTGATGATAAGTTTTTTTTTTTGTGGTTTTGAGTTTGGTAATGAGTATGGTTGAACTTTTAGCGAAAGTTATGATAAGGTCGATGGAGAAAAGATCACTGATAAGCTAAGATACGTGAATTCATAAAAATTCAAGTTATGAACTAATATTGATAGATAATGGGATTGTGTTACATGATTGGGATAAAAAAAATCAAGTTTTTTTATGGTGAGTTTATGTTCGTGGTAGTATGTTTTTGTCAAGGTGTGGAATGGTAAGGTAAGAAATGATCGATCGCATTGAATATTAAGCATTTTGAGGGACTTGTATATGTTTTGAGTCATAAAATGTGTTATTTTGATTTTCAAAGGACCTAAGGAAGGGTTTCCTTTAAAGTTTTTATTTTGAGGATAAGCTAAAAATGTCAAGGGCTGTTGGCCAAAGAATAAGATTGGTGAGCGAGTCAACAAAAGGAACAAGAGTCTGGTGTATTGAAGGGTTCAAGATATTTAGAATTTTGTGTCATGGGAAGAATTTAAGAAGAGTGAAGGAATAAGACCTCACGTATAAGCCCTTGGTTTGTAGTTGAAGGATTTATTGATTTTTGCCTATGAGTTTAGATATGACTGTGACATGTGAACTAGTTCGGTATAGACTTACTAGGAAGTTATCATCGATTTTTCTAAAGATTGAGTTTTGATTAGGTGGCAAGCAACTATATGTGGAAGATTCTATGTGGTTATGTCGAGCAAGATTGTTCAAATTATGATAGGTAACTTATTGATGTTCAATGGTGTGGACCTACAGTTTTACATGATTAATGAGAATTCAAGGGGATTGAAACTACTTTGTTAATGGGACGATACAAACTGTTATGATGTGTTACATAGGCATTTGATAGCTTATAGTATATCAAGTTATTGGAATGACCAAGAATTTCTTAAGTGTTGGTATGCGGTATATGATGGTTTTGAATATTAGTTGAAATTTGGTATCTGAAAAATTACGTGGAGTTGACATTGAGTGTGATTCAATTGTTGTATCTCGATGGTAAAGTACTTTTGGATTTCAAATTAGTGCTATCAGTCTTGGGTGTGACCTGTATTTGTCATGGAATGCTTGAAGGGAAAGAGAGGGAGCCATAGTTCAAAAATTTTGGAGGCGATAATGTGTTTGCTAAGTAGAATTTAATACTAGTGACGGTTTGAGAGTAAGGTAAATGGCTGGTGTGGCTGTGATGTTCTGTTAGTATTAAGAGTGTTGACCTTAGTGAAGTATTGTGAAGAGCATATGTGGTTCGATAAAACAAGTATGTGAGCAATTATAATCGGAACTAGATTGGTGATTGTGGATAGCTAGAAAGTTTAAGACAGAGTCATATGAAAGAAAATGTTTGATATGGGCACTATGGAAGAAATATCTAGTGTTATTAGATTTTGGTTCTGTATATTCTTGTATGACCATCTACTTCGTTTTGGATATGGTTTGGAGTGTTATTCTCAACCTATACCCACATGTGTTTTCATATCTAAGAGTGAATCTCTAGTGGTGGATCGGGTGTACCGATCCTGTGATTGTCCTCTTGGTAGGGTGGTATCTTTGGTTAGACTTATTCATTTCAGTTATGGAAGATTTGGTGTTGTTGGGATAGTTGAAGTATACTAGTGATTTTACACGCACAACATTGCTTAAGAGAATTCATAGAAGTGCTACCATTGATACTTATAGTTGTCTGATAGTCTTAATATTCATCTCATCATCGAGGTCACGTTTCGAATATGTGTGATTGAATGAGGGGAGCATTAGGTCTAGCTCTACAGCTCATAAAGGTTGTCTACAATAATAGCTATTGATCTAGCATTTTGATAGTGTTGTTAGAGGTTCTGTTAGCTTGGGTGTATTGCTAGCTAAGCGGTTACTTGATCTTGTTCTTCTTTGGGTTAGATAAGTTTGATTCTCCCTTGATTAGTACTTAATGTCTAAAGATCAGATTTTTATAGTTAAGCTCGTGGAAAGATTATGTTGTGACAAGGGAATCTTTATAAGATCTATGATGATTTGTGAAATATGAGTATGTGGTGGTTGGTTCAAGTTCACTTCTGGTTGTAGCCGATATCGATTCAAAATGTTTTTTTTTGGTTATGTGAGAAAAGATTCATCATGATGGTTGTGTTATGGTCTAATGGGTTTCAGTTTAGATTGGATTCATGGGTTAATCTGTAGCTTGATAATCACTCCTGATTTGTAGATTTCCAAAGTTTGATTTGAAAGTTCATTTCTTAGTAGCTAATCTTGATTGAGTGGTCTTAGAGAGGAGCTCACTTGGAAAGAAGAACACCGACTAGTAGGTCATAACTAAGCTTTTGATAATGTTGGTTATTCTTCCTTCTTCTCCCTTATGTTCGAGGACGAACATGGTTTTTAGTGGTGGATAATGTAATGACCCGTAAAGTTGTTTTTGGTAATTATCATATAAATTATCATTTTTTACCCCTTTTGATAATTGCATGGGTCAATTATTTTGATAAATCGGTGGAGTTGTTTTGAAAATTTTTGAGCTATTTGTTAATTACGATTATTTAGTGGATGGGTGATTTTTAAATAATTAATTTTAATTGATGGTTAATGGGCCAAGTCCATGTGTAAAACAGAATTACATTAGAAAGGTTTATTACTATTTTGCCTAACACAAGTAGTAACCGCTAATCCACGAACGGTGCGGCAACAACACGAAGACAGCACTTTGCTGCAGGTAATTCATCACCACACCAAAATCTTGTACTATGATTATGGATAGTCATGTTATTATTGCTATTATTATGTAATTGGCGTGAATAGAATTGGATTTGAGACTTGGTGTCGTGTCGGCTTATTAAATTGAGGGCAAGTTCTTGTAGCTATCGATAATTGCTTATGGGGATTAGTGGTAAGTGTTGTAGGATTGAATTGATGAGATTATATCATACTAATATATATTATTAATATGTTAGCAGATAAGGAATTGCAATACAGTATATGTTTTTCAACATGTGGTCAAAATGTATTATGGATAGTTGAAGCTATGGTTAATAATGACCTACTGATTTTAGGGTAGTTATAGGCCAATAATTGGATATTTAATTGTTGGGGAATAAATTATAGGAATATAACTTGTATCAATATGTACCGTTCTGGATTGGTTTTTTCGTGAACAAAATCGCAATGTTCATAAATTTGGATTTCTAGCGTTTCTCCAATTCCTTCTTATATTTATCACATATGATTCAAGCTTTGACAATGTAATTACATATTAGGTGCATGATATCATATGAATACCATTATATTTATGATATTTGGAGAAATTTGAACTTAACCCTAGGCTTGAAATTCGGTTGATTATAGATTTGAGTGATATTTTTGGGTCTAGATTAGACCTATAGTAATATGAATGTTGTTAGTTTTGGAAGCTTATTGTGATTATTTATTTGAATAGATTGTATTTATTTGGAAGTCCAACGAAAGAGAAAGGCTCAAGTCACTGAGTGATTGTTCGACTATTTGAGGCAAGTGAATTTCTAAACCCTTGTTAAGCATATGTAATTCGTGTATTTCCTTGTGGTATATGTTTGGGAGTAATGTGATCAATTGTTTGTGTGATGTGTTGAAAATTGATTGAAAGACTTGTTGAATCATTGTTGAAGTTGTATCATGATTGTGTTGTTGTGATTTGTGCAATGTTATGAAAATGGTCATCTCCTCATTATTTGTGTGAACATGTCATTTGCATTGTTCTGAGACATGGTTGTGACAAGTGTTATGTGCATTGAGAAAAAATAAGAAATTAAAGAGAATGTACCATTTCAAAGGACGTATCGCGCACCGCGATGGATACTATATTTCGAGGGACGTGTCGCGCGCCGCGATGAATATTATATTTCGAGGGACGTATCGCGCGCCGCGATGGATGCATGGACAGATATGTCCCCCATGGGTCCCGAACTGAGAGACAACAGATGTGTATCATTAGGTCAGACATGCATCACTATACTTGACATTGCATTTCATTGCATTGCACTTCTTTATTATTGGTGAACTTGACCTTGTGTGTTGCTGATCTTGTGAGTGTCTTTATATGGAACTTGTGACTGATGAATATTGAGCTTGTTGTTGAAGATATGCAATTGTTAGAATGTTGTTGTTGAGGATATGAAACTATTGTTGTTGTTGAGGATGTGAAATTGTTAGAGTGTTGTGTTGAGTTGTGTGCTATGTAAATTGTGAACTGTTAGGTTGGGCTGGTTTTATACAGATTGTAGTTGTGAAGATTCGGTTGGGGTGTAAGGAGTACTTGTATTCTATCCCCTTAGCTCGTGTTTAGAGGTTTACTTGCTGAGTACCATGTGGTTTTGTACTCACCCCTTGCTTCTACAAATTTTTGTAGGTTACGAGCCTGGATTTTTGTGGTACTTGTTATTCTCTTCTTTTCCAAGGCTTTTGGGAGATTTGTGAGGTAGTTGTTTGTCTTCTCAGCGATCTTTCTTACTCCAGTTTATGATCTTGTTCTACTCTAGAAACAATGTCATATGAGACTTGTGTTTTCTTTTGAATCAATTGTAATACTTTAGAGGCTTGTACACGTGACAACCAGATTTTGGGGTTATTTTTGAGTTGATTATAAAATTTCCTCATTTTATTGTAATGGTTGAGTTTTAGGCTGACTTGTCTTGGTGGGATAAGGCGAGTGCCATCACGTCCATTTTTGGGTCGTGACAGGATTAAATGAGGGCTCAAAGGCCAATTTATTAACGAAGAAGACAAAAAGGAATCTGTACATTCGGGAACATACATTTTCATATTAAACAGGTTACGACTTTTTCAATAATAGCACTTGTTCACACTTTTTTTTTATTGGCTATATAAATAATAGTCTGCTTCCTCATATTTTTACGTTCGAAAATTTTGAATTATTCTACTTCTTCATGCAATATTTCTTGCACTTACAAGATAAATTCTAAGCGTGCTTTGATTGTTCTTTATATTTGTAGTATACTCATGAAGTATGAAGTATCGATACACCAATGTAATTTATCTAATCTATCTCAATTCTCAACTATTAGAAGATGATTAATCTTGAGAACATAAAAAGTGGAGAGGGTTATGTATTATAATGAAAAGTATTGTCACATACGACGAAAACATAGAATTGTTAAATAAGTTCTTTCTAGTGAAATTATTATAATTGATTATGTAAATCAATCATATATATAATAATAATAATAAATGAAATCCTCTTCCAATTAAGAATTTGTTATCTTTTGACTAATACGCAATTTTCTAAATCAAACACTGTTGAGAGGTCAAGGGATTGGATCGTGGAAGAATACACCAGTAATGCATATGCTAAAAGATTAACAAAAAGTCAAAAGATGAAGATTGGTGATCAATTTAGTTGAAAAAATTGTGTGGATTATTAGACCAATCGAATAACCTTGATGTTGAGAGGTTTTAAGGTTCAAATCATTTCATAACAAATAACTTTAATGTTCCATCACATGATGTAAACCATTTCCATACCTTCTCATAAATATATCAAAACTAGGGATCGAAAAATTAGTTTAGGAGAATCTAATTTATTCGACCTGTTTAAATTTGATTCACTCAGTTTATTTTGATTTATCTAATTCAGCTTATTAAAATAATATGTAGTCGAAATTGACTTACGAAAATTAGTTTAAATATTTTTAAGATTTCAAGTTTTTGTTTGATATGTTATTATAACTATATTAAAATAATTTGTATTAGTTAGGTACTTAGCTTTTTTTATTAATTTAAAAATTCAATAAGAATTGAATAATTAGTTGGGTTACGGATGTCCTTTATTAATATAAATTCATTTTGACTCCCTCTCCCTTCCTTTCTCAAAATCAGTCTAACTCGCTTATTTGACATTCTAATGATAATTTAATTTGGATGCTTTTGGTTTAGATAGCGCCTTTCTTTTAAATAATCAAGGAGCTATGCTAGCTAGCTTTCACATCCATCAAAAACTAAACCTATTTTGACTAGCTTTGTTACTAACAAAATAAATTAAAGTTTTTAAATACATTAGTATATTGCATCTTGAGACTAGTATTTGCACAACTCGTAATCCGCCGTGTACTGACTTAAAATACTTCCATACATATTTAAAATATAATTTTAACATATTAAATTAATCTAATTTAACTTTAAAGGTTATATAAGTTAACTTCCAAAAAATCAAAATATGACAACAAATACTAAATAATTAAATATTTTTTTGTCTCTTTCCCATTAAATATTCCTAATACTTGTAAATAAATATGTGAAAAGGGTATTAATTAAGAATAGAAAAAGTGGAGAGATAAAAGGCATAACTAAATACTCCACTTTATTTATTTTTCCTTTTGTGACAGAGCATCCCAAACAGACGGAGAAAAACAAAAGAGCATCATTATCTTAAAGACACCAAATTCACATGGCCTACAGGTACTTTACTTGAAAACGTTAAAGAAAATAATTTCATCAAATGTGGTTAATGGGGTTCATAAAAGGACACATATCGCATTATGAAAGAATATAATTAATTGAGAAGAGTCAGAATTTAAAGTTCATGTGTTAGTGATTCTAGTCTCTTTAAGTTATTGAATACGTACTCAATTAAACATTCGTACATATTGAATGAATGAATTTCATAACACACATAAAATATTTAAATTAAAGTTACTGAATTAGATCGAACGATGAAAAATATATGGGAGAGGAGAGAGTGATTGAAAAACGACCACATATTATTAGGAGGAATGAGCTGTAATGTTTTTATTATAATTGATTTGTGAGAAAACAAAAAATGATTAATGTCTGTTTTTGGTATATATGATGAGATAGAGGGAAGAAAGAAAAAGGCCCACATGTTTATACTGAAACAGAATAAAGCAACATGAGACCGAGCTTGTGATCATTTTTCCGACAGTTTCTTTACTACACCACTCTTTCTCCAACATTATTTCCAACTGCCCAACTTCATCCGTCCATCAATCCTCTAACTCATTCCCGAGAGGCGGATTCAAGATTTGAGTTTTGTGTATTCTTGATTATAGGATATGATTTTTGGTGTTGGTAACTGAATTTTGAATATACTTTTTTCCTATGGTTTTTTTAACATAATTATAGGATTAGTTAGACTCGTAACAAAATGAATCTTAGCTTAACTCAATAGTAAAACCTAATTTTGAAGAATTTCTCAAGATATAAGGAGATCAAACATTGATCTCTTAAGGAGCTATATGGGACGTAAAGCACAAGGTTGGACATCTGATATGTATGCGAGCGCAATTTAATATGGAGGTCTAATATCATAAATGAGAATTGACTATAAATCATGCAATAATATCATGTGAATGAATAGATATTGAGCCTAATTGAACCTCAAAATTTAGAAGGGAGAATTGTCAAAAATTATATTAAAAAAAGGCTACACATCCCTTAAAGGCTGATGTGAAACTGTTGAATCTTCATGTTATACATAATAGTTCCACACTGCGCGCACCCATATATTTAGTTGACATTTGACCGTATATTTCATTTTATTTAGAATTTAACAAGTTGGAATTGAAGATCGAGTTATATTTCCTCTTTTTTTTTTTGTTAAGAAGAGAAGTATGTTTTTTATTTAGAACTTATGAAATGAAGTTGGTAATATGATATGAATAATTATTCAGAAAAAAAGTATGAATAACACTCACGGTATAACGTCTTCGTTTTGATAACAACAGCAGAGGCAGAATCAAAATTAAATTTTTGTTTTTCTCCGAGTTCGAAATAATACAAAACTCATTCAATTTTATTGGATTGAAAATCTACTTTTCGCAGTTCTTGTTTAGTGAATTGTCAAAAGAAAAATTATAAAGATATAAGCCAAAGTAATGCACCACAACCGGATTTTGTATCCCAAGCTTTCTCACACTTAAACTACTTCATTGAATAATTATCGCCTATTGTATATGTATCGAATAACTCTGCTCTAGTTTAGACCGAACCCATACTCACAATTTATCTTCTTCTAGTAACCCCCTCCCCCCACTTAAACTATTTCATCGAATAATTATTGCCTCTTGTATATGTATCGAATAACTCTGCTCTAGTTTAGACCGAACTCATGCTCACAATTTATCTTCTTCTAGCAACCCCCTCCCCCCTACCCACCCAAACCAGCCAACCTAAGACAACTTCGTTATCGTGGTGTACAATTACACATACATAGTCTGAAAAGATGTCCCTTGACACTACAACAACAACAACTTTTAGCGGCAATAAATACACATTAATAAAAAGTGCTAAAGTCTTTACCGGCATTAGTTAAGTTCCATTAGATCCAATGTCGCTAAAGCCTTTAGGGACATATACAAAGAGTGTTAATTGCCGCTAAAAGTATATATTTAGCAGCAATTGCTACTAAAGATCATTTTTGATGCGTGTGACATTCATGTTTGTAAGTACGTACAGTAGTGTATTATTGCTGCTTCTGGTTCATGCATGTATGGAATAAACAACTTAATTAAACAAGATTCAAAACCCCCTTTTTATTTTTTAAATGATTAAACAACATGTATATATAGCATAAGGATTTAAGACGTGCTACAAACGTTATTAATTTTCTTAACTACCAAAATGCAGTATGAAGAAGCTAATAATACCACCAACCCTTATCTTGAATGAATTTATGAAGAAGTAGTTATACCATGAAGGAGACAATCTAGCTAGTAGCATCACTATATATGCTATGTTTACATTTTGCAGCTACGTTTATAATTAAGGCAAGGATTTTTTAAATGATATTAAAGTCCTTATACATAGACTATATACTTTAATACATATAAATATTCTTCAAGACTATAGCTTAGATATGAGAAACAAATTAAATGAAGGTGGAAGTTGAGAGTTAGAGAAATTAATGCTAAGCTAGGAACACATACACACAGAGAAAGAAAACAAAAAAAAGCTTTGAAGAGAGGTAAAAGTAATTAAGACAGCCGCAATGGAGCATGTGAAGATCAAGATCATCAAACACATTGACAAATGGAAAAAAAAATGTAATAACCTTTGCATGTTGAACACGTACCATTTCTTCTTCATTCACCAATATTATCATATGATGTATCAACAAAACGCCAAAAAATGAACAAACAGCTTAATAATTTACAAGAAATAATAAATATTAAGATTAATAATCAACACTCAAAGGTGTATAATAAGCAAAGATCAAACTCATCAATATTGCACATAAGATATTAGATATCCAGTAACACGTAAGAAAATTCAGATGGAAGAAAATAATTTAAATAAAGAAAGTACCAAAGGTGACTGACTAACAATGTCTAGCTAGTACGTACTTGTAACTAGGAACCCTAAACAAGTTACTCATCATCAAAATGTTAAATTTAATAATAATAATCATAATAATAGTACTCTCTTACAACAAATCCTTGGCTTAATAATGATCTAATTAAGTAAAACTAGCTTCCTTCTTCCAATTTTCCCCCCTCCTAGCTAGCTCCATCAAATAGATATATGCTTTAATTTACTTCTTTTTACCCTATAAAAAGGTGAAAAAGCAAAATTAAGCAAATTTTGTTTAGGGTTTTTTACCAAGAGTGTGCTTGTTGTTGTGCATCCAAACTTTGAAAACATGTCTCTTGATATTTGTCTCTGCACAAAACTGCTGCACTAATGCCTCATCTTGCTTCTGCATACGCCATCCCAATCTTTCCGCAAATGCCAACATTTTATCCTTTTGGTCTCCTGTGAACTTTGTCCTAAACCTCTTTCTTGAACCACCCACCCCACCACTCCCACCCCCACCCCCACCACCACTACTACTAGGATTCGACATATCTTCGTCGTCCCTAGAAGTAGATGGCAGCGCCAAAGGGCGCTGATGTGGGGGTGGGTTAACATGTAGGTAACCAGACGGATGATGGGTGGTTCTATAAGAAGAAAAAGGTGAAAATTGGGGGTGGTGATGGTGAGTAAGGTGGGGAGGTGGGGTATGATGAAATACCTCACCTTCCGCTTCCTTACGGTGGAAATTCCTGTGGCAATTACACGCCGCACATTTAAGTGCATCCATAGTACCTATCGAGACATAATATAAAAAAAATTAATTAATTTTGGATAACATAAACTATTTTCTAGATATAGTTATGAGATAATACCTTCTTCACCGGCCGGCATAAATTCGCCACACCCATCTAGGGCGTGGCCACCTATGCCGACCGCGTGATTCTTCAAACACTCTCTATACCTAACATTACTTTTTCTACCAATACTACTAGTGGAAATCCCTTCTTCTCTTCCACTATTGTTCCCCGTTGTTACATAATTTTCTGCTCCCGCTGCGCCAATTTCTTGTTCCTGCTCTTCTTGGTCTTCATCAAATTCCATCTTAATTTCACTTCTCAACTACCCACCTACACACTTTTTCTGTTCTTTCACACTATATATATCTTATGAATTAATTTTTTAAAAAAATTGACTATTCAAAAAAAAGAAAATAAAAATCTACATCATCTTAAGTTAAAGAAAAAAAAAACAGATCTAAAGTGGGGTTGTTGTATATTTAGAGAATTTTGATAGTGAGAGAAGAAAAAAAAGAGAAAGGGGAAAATAATTAGTGATGAGAAAGATGAAGATCAGAAGAGAAGATAAGAGAAAGAAGAGGGTGTGGACATCAATTACCCAAATTAAAGAAGAAAAATAAAAGATGGTCTTTTTAAACTTGATTCTTCATGATTTAATTTTTTTTCATCTCTTTTTCTCAAAAACCCTAATAAAGTTTATATAATTCTTTTAATAAAGTTAAAGGTAATTTATTTTTCTAGATACAAATGATATAAACTTTGATTAATATTTTTTAAAAAAATCAAATTTTAATTTAAAGGTAATTTAATTGAATTTAGCTTTAAAAATTAGATAGATTAATCTAAGAAAATGAAAAATATCGTATAAATTAATACTAACCGATAGTTTTTTACTGTAGTAAATCATGTGCTCCCTATGGTGAGATTATCATTTATGAAACAATTTTTTTTATTTTTTGGCAAAGTGAGGTAAAAGTGAAAGGATGCTGAAATTACTTTACAGTAAGCACGAGAATGGAAATAAGATGGCGTGTCTGTTCAGTATTTCAGTTTAGTGACGTCTTGTACACCTGCAAAAAGCCTGTTCCAATGGAAAATATTACTTACTCTAATTTTTATCTAGCTATAACAAAATATTTGCTAAAATCTTTTAATTATTTTTGAAAGGTCTAAAGTTTTGAAATAGTTTGGTTAATGTTTATATCTGGGGTCCGGATTTTGTGTTTTTTTGGGGTTGTTGGAGATGTATAAGTTTCTATATGAGTTAAAAGTACATTTATGTCACCTAATTAGAACATACGATTACTTCCTGATTTATTCAAATAAAAAATAATACTAAGAATAATTAGCTAAAAAACAAGAATAACTGAAGTAAAAGATTGTTATCCTTTAATGGTCGATTAATTTGATATTATTTGTTTTGTTACTGTTTTATTCTCTATTATTTTCAATATGGATTTCTTCACTATTGTATTTATTTTGCATATTTGATTTATAATATATTCTGCTAAAATCGAATATCTATTGAAAACAATTTCCCTATCTTCTTAAGATATGAATAATATTATGTATGTGCTATCTTTTTCAAACCCTACATGTGAGATTACTCTAATCAGTAGATATGTTGTAGTTACTAGTGACTATACATACTTAAATGTAAACATTCATCTAGTTTTGAAGTAATATCTGATCATTAAGCAAGTACTAATGTATAAACTTAAGTTTCCTTAATTAGTAATTGAGTAACGTCACCACATGTACAGCAAAATGGCACCGAATATTTACTTAAAAGACTCCAATACAAAAAATAATATTGTGGAGTTGAAATTTCCACGGAGACAAACGAAAATTAAAGTATTTTTTTTGTGCGTCTACATTCTAATAGGTACCTAGAATTATTTGATATCTGTATTGACGAAATAAATACTCTTTTTATCTCAATTTATATGATACATTTCGGATTTCATGATTCAAACAAATCTATCTTTGATTATAAATTTTTCATATATCTTTTAAATATTTTGAATTATCAATTAATGTGACTTATAGTACATTTTATGTAGTTTACAAATATATAAATTCATTTTGAAAATTTTGAAAATTTCATGAGTAAATATTTGATCTAACTTAAATTATTTGACTCTCAAAAAGCGAAATGTGTCACATAAATTGGAACAGATAAACTAATTAAGATACATAACCTAATTTGAACACTAACTAGTTATAAGAAGATGAAAAATACTTTGACCATAGACAATATAGTCCTAACTTACAAGTATTATATCTTTATATGAATTTAATAACTTTCATTCATATTCTAAAAATTCTATTAAATAATTTAAATTTTGAATTCGTCTAGTCGATGTGACGAAGTAAAAAAGGAAAGAAATGGTGGTTGAGGATTGAGGAAACAAAGGAAAGAAAGTGAAAGGGTGGGAATAGAGGGAACTTGTCGGCATTTATGGGTAGCTGCTTCCATCACCCACACACTGTGACGCCACCATCTTCCTATTTTTAGCAAACTTGTCAAACTTAGAACAAGAAGAAAAAAAAAAGACCTCAAAATAATGCTATGATGATATAATTGTTCATAATAAAACTAATTATCTAAGTTCCAAGTAATAGATACTAATAAATTAATGTAATTAATTAAATCGTGTAACGACTAGAGACAAGAGAGAATTGTTCGAATGGTAAGCATTTCTCATTTTCAATCTTTAAATTGTGAATTTGCGTCATCAAGAGAGTAAAGATGAAAGCTCCCGAGGAGAGAGTTAGAATTTTTATAGTTTTCAACATTATATTTTAGATTAAAATTTTTAAAATTTATCATTAAAATTTTGTTTGATCATGAAATTTTAAATTTTAAAAAATTAGCTCAAAAATATATGTACAAACATAATTTTAAATCACAAAAACAACAGCTTTGAAACTTATTTATAAAAATATGTAACTTTAAATTTACGATCAAATAGAAGTGTATTTAATTGGACAAAATATGTACATATAGGCCAACATGATGTAAATAAAAATAAAACTATAGAAAAAATAAAAGGGAACAAAATATACAAAAATTCTCGAAAGGGTTGACCTAAATACAGTAATTATTTTGTCCAGTATTTTCAGTGTCGGGAATTACATTTGACAGCCTGCTTTTTCTTATATTTCTTGCGATAATGTATATTACATGAGGACCCCCTCATCTTTTTAATAAATAGTAGTAATAAAAAATATCACAAGTGAGCTAAATTTGTCTATGTATAAGTAATCATTTTCATCATAACATTCGAATATTATTTACTTTAATTAAAAAAAATTAAAGTTGTAGTTGGAGTTGAATTTTTATTTAACCATGCAATTACAAATATTATTAAGAATTTAAACATTTGTTTTCTAAATATATTTTTCCTACCCTCCAATTTCTAAAAACGTGCAAAGTGACTCAAGTTTTTGCTCCAAAAGAATAATATCTCATTGAAAATAGTCATATAATATCATAAATTAGATTTCATATAGAGCTATTTCATATCATCATAAATATTTTTTACACTTTTATACATAATTAAAATTATCTTTCGTATGGCTACCTTTTGTATTTAGAAATTCTTTAGTAAAAAATCTAACTTTACAGATTAATTTCGAAAAGCAACTCTCCCAATAAAAGAAATTCATTTTCGAAACTCAAATTCAAAATCTTCAATTAAGAATATTTCAATCATCTCGATATATAATCAACATTGAATTAATTACTAGAATATTACTTCTTGCTAATTTTATCGATACCGAGGATCCCAGTTTTAGAAGACAAGACTTTTGGTTGTTTTTCAAAATAATTATGTTTAGGGTTGAATAAAATGTGAGATTTTATTAAGTATATTATTGTACTATTTTTTTGGGTTTTTTAAATTGTCTATATATCCATGTAAATTTCGAAAATAACAATGTTTAAGTGAGAGTGGTGACAGGTATCAAGTATACAACGAATGAATAAAATAAAGAATTGAAACCTGTCCAACCAGTGATCATCACTAATAATAAGAGTTGTCCATATAACTGTTACGTTTCATCAATTTTTTGTGTCATTTCCCATGTATTTTAGTGGACTCATCTTTCTTTTTCATTTCACAATTCACATCATTACCTCCTACTCTCTTATTACTTTTACCGTTCTCAAATCGACAAACATTTTATTTCTCATATATAAAGTTAATTTTAATATTAAAATTATATTAAGTATGTCGTTGTTTTATAATAAGATTTGTTACAGGACATGAAAGGAGTATATCAAGTCAATTGAAAAAGTTTGTAATGTTATATACTCCTTCATGTCCACCATAAGATGGTATTTGACTTTGCGCACATTTATATATGTACATATATGATCATGTGGTGGAATAGTTTACGATTTCCAAATTTTTAATTAAAGTTTCAAGTTTGATCTTTATAAATGAAAAAAATCATGTTAGAAGAATCACTTTAAAGATAGGTTTTGTAATGTGCAAATTCAAGTGTTGCCCTTGTAACGTGCTAATTCAAATTTAACCAGACTCCAATACAGATATAGAATTAAAAAAACAAGTAGTTCATTAATTCTTTGACTTGCTTTTGACATTTTAACTACTATAAACAATTCTAATATTTACATAGTATATAGTATTTTGAAATTAAATTTAGAGGGTTGTTGCTTATGAAAATGGTGGGGTTGGAGTAAAGGGGAACAAGGATGTTGACTACACATAAAAAGCAGACCTGGGAACTTCTGACTCTTTTTATCTCCATTTTCGTCCCTCTTTTCTTGCCAGCCTCCCCATTACCCCCACTTGTCTTTATTATTTACTCCATCATCCTGCATCTTACATTTATTTTATTTTATTTTATTTTATTTATACTCCTACTATCTCTAGTATGACAAAACTAAAGTAATACTATGTTCTCAAGGTATTCTACATAAATGTATCCTTTAATTAAATATGATTTGATATTTATGTTCTTAATTTTTTAGTGTGTATAAGCATGCATGCATTTGAATTCATATATAATTGAATAAATAGACATATTCCTTCTACATAGCATTTTATATAATAGTTTTGTGTTCTATGTAGCGTCATATGTATATTATGTCATGTAAGACGTATGTGTTTACTTTTTTTATTGTATACAAATTTAAGCGTTTAGTTTTGCACACCAGCTAAACTAAATTAAACGACACATATATAGATATATATGTATGATGCTTGTTGTCAACCATATACTACCTTTGTTGTGACGACATATCCTCTTTAGTTTGTCTTTTAAAAAAATGACAGCTTTTAAAATTTGAATATATATTTAATATAAGCTTCTCATTTGTGCTTCGTGAGACACTTTTATAGTCATACAAATAATATATATACTTAAAATATTTATTTTGATTACAAGTTTCAAAAGTTTTTTATGTCATTTTAAACTTTGTGCACTTCCAAATTTTGCTACCGAAATTAAAATGGAAGAATTGCGCCAACTAATTAAAAAGAAAATGAACTTGATCGGTCTTTAACGTATGGTAATTGGGATTATCCTTTAAAAAAAGTCTTATAGAATGACATATTTTTTAGTTTCTAAATTTGATGCTTATTTGTATAGGTCAGTTATAATATAATGAAATTGTATATTATAATCAGTATAAGGATACATATGCAATATACATTCTCAATCAATTAAAAAGAAGAAAATATGGTTTGAAAGCCTCTCACAACTTTTTAGGATTTCAATTTCTTCTTTTCTTTAGCCTTCATATTAAACTTGTTTTTGTGAATTTTTTTCTTAAAAAATGTTACTTTAAAATTGGAGATTGATCCAGTACTTAATTAATTGGTCTGAATAAAACATATAAAATTGTAGATAAAATCAAAAAAGAGATGACTAGTTTTATAGAAACTTTTCACTTGTTGTCAAAATGATCATAATTATTAATTAGATGTTGGCATAATCTATAACGTGCTTTTAACTTGGCCTTATCTGGTATTCTGGTACTCTGCCTATTAATTTTGGGTATGCAAGAGTAGACACTTAAACTTTTATAGAGTTGAACAAGTAGACACACGTGTCCTAATTGGCATCGTAGGAACATCGTACGTATATGATGTGTCTACTTATTGTACTTTATATAAGCTTTAATATCTGCTTGTGCACACCAAAAATAGAATGGCGTATAATCAACTAATACCAAATTAAATATATATACTCGTATTTATGTATTATGCCTTAGATATTATACGATATTTGCAATTTAAAAGGGTTGGACTCTATTTTTTCAGTTAGATGTCAAAGGATGCACCCCCTCTATTAATGACTATTCTTTAAACAGACAAATTATGATAGTTCTGTTATTATGTTTATTAAATTCTTCTTAGAAGTGATGATCACACTAAATTATTTATATATTTTAAAAAGATTATTGATTCAAACTTTAAAATTAAAAATTTGGGAGAAGCACAATATTTTCCTATAAAATGGTGAAAAAACTGAAAAATGGCTAAAGGAGTAATCAGTTTCATGTTATTTATTTGGTCCAGTCCAACTTCTTAATTGGCCTAATCCATTTGTCAAAAATAACAACTTCTTTTTGCATCTTTTTGTATTGTTTTCAAGTTAGTAACTGCTCCTTCATAAGTCCATAATGATATTATACATCCAAGATGAATTCATTTCTTTTTACCACTTATGAAAGGATCTTTCTAGATAAAATATATCATGTCTTTGAAATATCAACATAAATTTTCAATATGTTTATGTAATGTATGTATATAGTATAAAAAATAATATATAATTATGTATACATGTGTAATTATATATTAAAGATATATAAATATATACATTCATATACATTGTTACATTGTAGCAGTTCATCTTTTTTGACGAACTGATTTTTTTTTCAATCCGACCAGCTCAAATATCCTTGAAACAGATCTAAATTTTAGATATAAGCTCCTCTCAATGTTTCGAATCTTTTTGATATAATTTATTCTAAACAATTCACGTTTGCTAGGCCACATAATTAAAAGATTGTTATATTATTTGACCACTTCTTTTAGTCTAAAATTAAAATTTGCTAGCTATGTCACGTGGCCACACTCTTTATAATCATCATTTCATGAGTCTCTATATATGTCGGTTATCAGTTAAACCGTTAAAGAAATTGAACAAGTTGACATCCATAACCCCGACCAATAACCCATGATTAGTGATATCCAAACACCGTTGATTCGATAACTTCGTAAACTAATATATTACTACTACATTTTGGGGATTTAAATTATCGGTACGATTCGATTTTAAATAGCCGTAGGACAAGTAAACCTTCCCATGACCCTCAGTTCTGGTAGATTCCCAACATATATGTGCATATGGGAGCAAGCTCCCTGAGGTGCTGTCATAGTACAACGTACAGTATGTATGTGGGTAGCTTGTCAATCTGGGACCAAAACATTAACCAACTACCAAATTACTGGGTCCATTCTCACCGTAAGCCCATTTGCATCAACTCATATATAAACCAAACCTATCAACTTGGGTTGTGGTGTGGTGATTGAACTGCTCCATTTTTTATCAAAAGTTTCAAATTCGAGTTTTGAATATAGAGAAAATCATGTTAGGGGCGCTAGTCCTGAATAGATTCTGCAGTGCGCGATCAAAATTTAATCAGGGATCCAATGTGAACTTCAAACCCCAGGCGAAAAAGAAAAGAAAAAAAAAAAAAAAAACCCTCATAGGACAATTGGGTTCACAAAACATCATCTTCCTAAGATTGCATGGGTCCACCTCATGGATTCACCCATTTAATGCAATTTTTGCCTCCATTTGGACACATGGGATGAGTCAGAAGCGCAAGCGGTTCATCCGTACTTTTTTAATTAATATAGAATTACATTGTATAGATAAGATTATGTGTAACAGAATCCCGTCTCTCATTCACTATAACATTTTATCATAACAATTGAGTTTTCTCTATAATCGATTTGGTATCTTGTTATATTACGTGTTTTTTGTAATAATATTTTATTATAGCAGCGAAAGAAAAGATCTAGACAAGCGATATCGTTATAAAGAGGTTTGACTGTATAAGAAATGTTGAATCTTCTTAGCTTCTTCATTTTTATTTTTATATTTTGAATTTATGAGTGAATTTTTTTACTCCGCTTGCATTGATATATGTGATTCTTTTTTAATTAAATATGTGAATAAATTATATATTTATATATAATATATGTATATGTACGTACTCCTATCAATTATCATTTTTCTCTGCTCAATAACCAGTGTATACACATTGTTCAACCTAACCCACTGAGGAACAGAAGTATGATGAGTTCCATGACTCTTACCCCAAGCTTGATCATAGATTCTTAGTAACAAAATAGAAAATATAAATCTTTTCGCCACTTACGAAATTGAATAGAATAAAATAGTTTTTACAGATCTTATATATTGAGGATGTCGTATAAAAAGGTCAAAAAAAAAATTAAAATAATTTAAGTGACCTATAATACCAATTCTCCCGTAACAAAATCACCAAGGATAATTTCTTATTAATATTTCTTCAACTTGATCGATTTGAACAAAAAAAAAAAAAAACCTCAAATTGTAAAGCAACCTGTGATCTATTTGGTTAAAAACATGTTTTTTACTCGCGAAAACGCACAGTACCTTTAAATAAACTAAGAGCATATGCATTTTATTGTAGAAATCAGATATCACGTGTAGTAGCTCCATTCTAAACTACACAATAGCTCAATAAAGTCAAAAATGATATTAAAAGTCTTAATCTTTACTTTTTATAAAATAAATAAAAATTAGCTGGTATACCGTGTATATTATTTGTATATATTGGATATTTATTATGCATAGATTAAGAATACAGGCTAAAAATGTTAAGATCTCAAAAATCTATTAGGAATGGCACCTAGTAGATGGCACCATTTAAAATATAGCCAAACTTCTAAGACTCTTTAAAATTTAACCAATGTTGGCAAATATCAAACAAGTGCTACTGCTGCTCCTTCTCATCCTTCATGAAACTTGAAAAACTGATCCAACTCATTTTATGATTTGATCACTAATATCAAGATTCACATAGCAGATATAACAATAATAATATATTCAGTGTAATCACATAAGTCAAGGGTTTGATATACGGATATCCGTAGTTATATCTAATTTTTTAGACAATTTGAACTCCATACCTTTGGATCTAACATTAGGTTCTACGATAGTGAGATCTTAATTTCTATTTTTGTAATAGGTTAAACTTTAAATAGTTTGTAATTTTGATTATTCTATAAATAGCGGTCCTAGAAATGTCGATTTATTGGCTATTTATTCCGTATTGTTTTATTCAACCTACGAAGATACTTACATTTGATTAAATCATTAGATCTTAAGGGGACATTTTTTACACAGATTTTATCTGAACTAATTTATTTTCATTTAGGAGATAAGATAAAAATAATAATCTCAAATTAGATAGGATAAGATGGAGTATATTAGAAGTAAACGTGAGATAAAATTTATATTGAAACGATATAATTTATCCGTCTATCAAATGTAATATAATTTTTGTCCCATACTTAATCCTGAAATATCTTACCTTATTAGGTACATACAGACCCTAAAACTCTAAATTAGAGGGGGAACACAGAAAATTGTTTACAATATTGACACCATGCATTTACTTTTTTCAATAAAACGACAAATACGACAAAGATTTTATTATTATTTGTAATTGGAAACTTTCTCGTATAGCCACTAAAAAATAGTTTAATTACACTTCATAGCTATAGTTTATTAATTAGGATTCGTAGCTACATGTTATAGGGGAGGAGAGTGATGAGCGAGATTTAGAGAGCCGAGCGAGAGAGAGCAGAGAGTGAAAGAGAGGTGAGTTGTATATGTATATCAGCTAGATAATAGTATATATGTAACTGGTATACATATGTATTTGTATATCTGGTGAGCGAGATTGGGAGAGGGATGAGAGAGGCGAGCAAAATTTGGGAGAGGCGGGAGAGAGGCGAGTGAGAGAGCAATAATTTGTATAATTCACATCTCGTTTTATAATTCACGTGTTTTTGTGTAATTGATTTATATAAAGTCTGAAATTATACAAATATGATAAAATTCGAAATAACGAATTGATACAAACATAAACATATGAACTTTAAATAGTTTTATAAATTATATTGTACAAATTACATTATATAATTTATATTACACAAAATTCGAAAACTATACGTTTATACAAATTTTAAAAATTTATAAAAAGATTGAATGTAGATGGTGATAAAACTTAAAAACCAAAGGAAATCATCGTCCTATACAAATACAAACCATCGTATACAAATATAAATCAAACGAATAATTGTTAGTTGCGAATTATACAAATGTAGCGAATTATACAAACATGACTAACAACCCACGTAATTAATGGTTAATGTTAGTCGCGAGTGGTAATTATTGTAAACTATAGCTATGATGACTAATGAAGTAATATAAATTTGCTTAACCACAAATTTCCTCTTTGTAATTTACCGGTAGAATTTGTTGAGGGATGACATATAGGACCCATTTGGCCATAGATTTCCCAAGTAATATTTGGGGGAAAAATTGGCAAATAATGTTTGTCCATAGAATTTGTTATTATTTGCAAATATTTTTGGCAAATATCTCAAATTTCCAAATACTAGTTTTTTCTAGTATTTGGGTCAAATCTCATTATTTGGGATCTTTTAAAAATTAAAATGTCACACCAAACTTTTATCTTTTACAAAATCACCATCTATAGTAGTTGTTTGTGTTGTATTACATGATTTTTTACGTGACCACCAAAGTAGTGATGAAATATTCAGTGAATATGAAAGTAATAATATGGTTGTTGATGAAAATGATGAACAATCGACTCAGGGTAACAAAGTCATGTGTTTTGTCTACTTCACGATGTATGGAATGATGCTTGTTGCACTCACTCCAAACTACCACATTGCTCCAGTGTCATGGACACTACTTGTTATTTATTTCAACGAAGATCCAATTGACATGTAATACAAATTTATGGTTAGTTTTGATAGTTTTTAAAACTTATGGGTATAAATCATATTTTTCTAAAAAAGTGAAATATGTTTCCCAAATACTATGGCCAAACACATGATGAAATTTTACCCAAATTTTCACTTAAATAATATTTGCCAAGAATATTTGAAAATCTCTGGCCAAACGCTAGCATAGTATAAGGGCTATCTGAATCCAAACTTTTGGCCCATGAAAATTTGGCCCATAAAAATTTGTAATTTATCGCCTAACCCAAAATTTACAAGTTTATTCACCCTGTTATCTGGCCCATAAAAATTTGGGCAGAATGGAATTCTTTAGGGGACTAGTTATACATCTAGTCGTTAGTTAAAAAATATTTACATTTGCTAGTCAATATATTGGCTATTTATTGTGTGTGTGTGTGGGGGGGGGGGGGGGGGGGGG
>NC_064283.1:7221820-7277828 GCF_019186545.1 Solanum stenotomum
GGAGATAATTATGTTAATTTTCTAATTGTTTACACAAATGGCGGATCGCTTGCTAGTTTATTAACGTATTTACAAATTCCTTAAATTAATTAACAAATTCTCCTCTTACTTTAGATCAAATATTAGTGGAAATTCCTATAAGACTATTATAGTATTCCCCNCCCCCCCCCCCCCCCCCCAACCACAACTAAAATCCATAAAATAAAACATTTAAGTGAAAATTTATGAATTTCTTTTTTACATTATTGTTACCAATATAGTGGTTGTGTAGTTTTATTTATTTTTTCACCAGTATAGTGGTTGTGTGAATTGACACCACTATATTTTTATCTTCAAATTTACTATAGTGGAAATATGAATATTTGATTTCTTGGGAATTGCATAAATTCCCAAATAAAGTGCAACTTCCCAGTATTGTGATTTGCAAGCTGGCTAATTGGTGGACACAGCCCAGACCAATTTTTATGTTGGGCAAAGGTAAAATTATAATTTATTCCTTAAAAGTTTATAATTACAAAAATCTCTCAAACGGATACAATAATATAAGCGTTGATACATTAATCCGATGCGTGAGATACATTAATCGTTAAGTAAGATACATTACATTTTATACATGATACACTAATCTGATGCGCGAGATACACTAATCTAATGCGCGAAAATGAGGAATTTTGGAGATTTGTAAAACTTATAGGGGATAATGGTAATAAGTAAATTAAAATGTGTGATTTGTGTAATTTTTCCTTATATGTTTGTTGTTGTTGGCCCAATATGAAAGGTTTGTCCATGGACAATAATGGAGATTTTATGGATTTTCTGGTGGACTATTATGTGCCATTTTATCTAGTTTAGGGTCTAATTATGTGCTTTTCTTTTAATTTTTGAAATTATCTTTTATAACATATTCTTTTCGTTATATATATGTATTTCAGATACATGTAGACCTATTATTTGTTCCAGATACATCATATTCGAGCAAGATTCACATGTATTTGGGATACGTTGTTTCTCTTGTTCGCCTCTTTCCTTCTCTCACTCACCTCTCTTCCTAGTTATCTGTATTTCAAAATGTATCCTATATCAAAGATATATGTATCTAGTATCAAAATATATATGTTAATTGTCTTGTTCGTCTCTCTCCTCTCTTCTATCTCGGTTGCCTCTCTCTCTCCACTATTTTCTCTCGTTTGCCACTGGCCCCTATGGAAACTCTTTAAGCATAGGAAACTCCAACTTAAACAAGAACTGGCCTGAAACTATATGTAGCTATCCCGCTCAACCTGGCCCAAATACCTATTTAAGGTATTCTCAGAGATAGCCGTCCCACCTCTAGTAGGGTGGTTAAAGAGGAGGTTGCAGATTTCTAACCTCCGAGCCAGAACTATCTGGGGAAAACCCATCCCCCACCAATGCGGCCTCGACCTTCTTTTCCAAGAGGAACTGTTTCTCTAGGATACCCAAAGAGAATGGGAGGTGCCTGGGCTCGTTCCTTCCAATAAAATAGAAGGATAGTCGGTGTTGAAGCTCCGCTCTCCTTTGGATATCAGGAAGGAGAGGGCGTTCTAATTTCGGAACCAGAACGGCACGCGGAATGGGCACAACCTCGCGCTTGGGAATGTGCTATAAAAGACTTTCTCAGTGGAACTAAAAAGTAATAGTTTGGGCTCTTTTTTTTGTTGACTTTTAGCCACGCGCGGCGGCTATGCGCATGTGTCCCAAAGTGACGTATATTTTTTGGTAATGGGTATACTCGAAAGAAAGGGTGCACGGGAAGCACATGTTTATCGGATATGAGGACAGAAAGAGGTTGGCTATAACTAATACACGATTAAATGATCTAACAATAGTGATGTGATTGAAGGCTCAGCGGGCTTCCTAGAAATGAGGCTTATCTCTAGTGCGAGGTTTCATTCCATGCAAGAAGGCCCTCCAGATCTGTCTAAATTCAAAGCCCATCAAAGACATATGAAATCATGCAAAGGATCCGAGCCCATCTAAATGATGTTCAACGGGCTAAACCCAAGTAGCTTTGGCCCATGATCCAAGAGACCCGAAACTAGGGGACTTCTTACTCTAGTTATTCCAAGAGTCTCCGCTAGTTGAACCGCGTCCAGTAGACTCCCTCTTAATAATGATTTATACGATATAAATATCCCTCTAATATGTGATAGATGTTATAGCTTGTATATCCTATTAAACTATTGATGATCAGGCAATCTTTTCTGTCATCGATTGACTCTTATTCCCAGTTCTTAGGAGTGAAAGCCACTTGACTGTAAGGAGATGAGCGGCTGTGAAACGACGATTCCCCCCTTTCCATTGAAGTAGGGAGGGCCCCATTCCCCTCCATTCCGGCCTATTATTGATAGGGATTTTACCGATGCTGAAGATATCTTGTTTACTAAGCCGCCTACTTGAGAAGCTAGTCGCCAGGAAAGAAGTGAGGAGGAAGCGAAACTGTCTACGAAGCTTTGCTTCTCCCCTACCTTTGAATTTATACTCTGATATCTATCTTTTGCCTTAACCACATCAAAGAGGAATTGAACCTCTTTTAGTTTTTGACTAATCATCGCCTAGACATTGCTTACACTTACAACATAAGAGGGAGTGATCAGCCGATTTTTATATGGTCTTTCTTTCTGGCTTTTATACCCAGGTATAAAGGGATAGACCGTCTAAGAGAGTGCCAAGAAAGAACACATACCTATCACTTTTGGAATGTTTGGAACCCTCGATCCATCCTACTCAAAGAGAGCGCTTTGATAAGACTGTTCCGCAGAGAGTGTGGCTAAACACTTCTTCACCTTTCGGCCTTCAAAGTAATGGTCAGAACTGTGATCCCGATTAGATAGTTGCATTTTTTTCCTCTCTCTATTTTGGCTTGGGGCACT
The DNA here is from genome assembly GCF_019186545.1 of Solanum stenotomum. NCBI lineage: Eukaryota > Viridiplantae > Streptophyta > Magnoliopsida > Solanales > Solanaceae > Solanum > Solanum stenotomum. Next base: position 7,224,712 of record NC_064283.1, read on the forward strand.
GTTAGGCTCATCTCTCTGAGTTTGAGCGGTTGAACTCCTCCCAGGCGAATCAATAATGATTGTGGCTGGACTCATCTATTGATCTATCAATCTCGTTTTTGAATGGGTGTGGCTGAATGTAGAGTAGTCCGCCCTTACAACCTTTGATCAGTAAATTATTTAGAACTTCGAAAGATGGTCAAGGTAGCTTGCTTCCAAGCCACTGCACTAGATGTGCATGTAGTCGTAGTAGTCGGCCCAAAATGCCTCTTTTCTTTACAAAAATACTATTTTGGATGAATGGGGAATTACGTCGCTCTTTACCTGAATAGCTTGGATTCTCCCGTCCAGAGTCACTTTGAAAGTATTACTTAAACTCTTCCTTGAAAAATTCACTTGTTCAAGGAGATATTACCACCATACCTTCTTTTCTTTCTCCTCTTCCATAGCTCCCAGACAACTACACATGGCAATGTTTGATATAAGGGCTTCAGATATACATTTGGAGGGTGTTTCCACCACCTTTGAAATACCTATTGTAAGCTAACACCATGTGTAAGACCTGCACCCAAGGAAAAGTACTGCCATACCTTATCAGCACATTGACTCTTCACAAAAAGATATTGCATGGTTTCCACTGTTGGTCGATTACAACACCAAGACCTTGAGGGCATTGTATATCCAAGTCCTGTTAGAATGTCATCCAAAGAAAAGAAGTTAGCAATGCAACACTCTCCATGAGAAGAAAGATATCTTGATTGGCAACCATAACGCTCGAACGCACGTCGTTATGGCGCTTTGGAACACTGCCGATCGTCACATCTTGCAAGATTGTCTTTTCTTGCTGCCATGGGATCGACCTGTGAACAAGGTAAACCCAATGGGAACCAAAAAACGGGGGGTACCACATTGGGCAGAAAACGATCCAAAAAGCGAAGGCTCACCCAGCTGAAGGAAGGGGGTGAGATAGACAAGAGGTAACTTACTTCCAAGCCGGCCCGGCCGCGAGGAATCAAGAGATCTTTGCCGGTGTTGAGTTGGATCTTTGGTGACGAAATAAGGCGGCCATAAGCGACAAGCAGTCGCGGTCGAAGCTTGGCTCCGATTTATGGCTGAGTGCTCTTGGTAGTTGGTCTAGCTCTGAACCTATATGCCTATGACTTCGTTTCTCAGGAAATTCGCGCAGCGGAAGATCCTGAATTTGAAACTTTCTACACCAAAAATAAGTTTTTTTCCAAGTTTTATTTGGGGCCAAATGGGTCTTAAGTATGAAAAAAAATACAACATATTGTACGATAACTAAAGTAACTTTAACAACGAGTAATAATGAAATCCAAGGAAGAGATAGTGTATGAGTAGTAATAATACTAATAAGGGAAACTAAACAATACTTGATCATCTACTTATCTTTTGTCATGATTCTCGATCTCCATAGCTTGATCTTGTTTAGAATTATGTCCACAGTAAGATGCAAGTGTGTTATGTCATGTCTAATCATCTCTCTCAATACTTTTTTGGCATGCATTTGTTTCTTCTCATATCCCGTCATAACCAAACTCTCACACCTCCTTATTGAGGCATCTATATGCATTACCTCTTCAAAGTCCGAACCATTTCAGTTTCACCTTCCTATTTTATCCACTACAAAGGCCTTTCTCGCCTTATCTTAAATACCTTCTATTTAATTCTATTTCTCCTAATATGTCCACACATTAGTCTCAAATATCATCATCTCTATTGTTCATAAATTTTAGGCCAAAGTCATTTGCGGCCCCTCAAAGTTGTCCTCATTATTCATTTAGACACCTCAACTACACCTAGTACCTATTGAACACCTCTATCACCCCAGATTTGAACCGTCTAAGCATTTTTGCCTACATGGCAAATCGTTTGTGAGTCACGCAAATGGGGCGCGTGAATTGTTTTTTCTCCAATATTTTAACGTTAAAAGATTTATCTTTTAAAAAAAAAATTAAATTAGCATCTCTTCTTCTTCTTCTTTGACTCAACCACCATTGCAACCACCTTCTCACCACCGCAATCACCGGTGTCCCACCATTAAAGTTCATTCCCCTTCTTTCTCGAGATGCAATCATTCTTCTTCTCCATGCCACCTTGTTTTTTAATCAGATCTGCCGTCACCATATCCACACTTCTCCTCTCCTTTCTTTCTCCAATCATCTTCTTCCCCTTTTTTTTGCAGACCATCATCTTCTTTATCCTTTTTAACCAGCCATTAACCCACCTCCCACCATTGACACCACCTCATTTTTCTCCAAATCTATTGTCGTCAATATCTTTCTTTTTAGCCTTTCAAACAATCAATCACAAATTTTAATTTGTTCATCGAAAAACACTACAACCACACATCTCTTTCTTTCCACCAAATCAACTCAAACATGAATCGAATATAAGCTTAAAAACAAAAATAAATTAAAAAAAGAAGTAGAAAAATTTAGGAGATTTAGGCTTTTAAAAAAAAAAAAAAAAGGGGGGAAGAAGATGAAGTGGGGGGAATGGGTAGGTCGGATTCGGAGGCGGAGGCTGCAACATACAAAGTTTAGGATTTTAGTTTATTTTTTTAATTATAATTATTTTGGAGCCCAAAAGACACATGACATCTTTTTAAGACACGTGGCTTCTTTTAATTAGTTAGTTTGCCATGTCATGGCAAGTGCATCACACACTCGGACATTTTTTTGTTGATTATCAAAATGTGTCTAATAGGAACAATTTTTGTAGAGATAAAAGTGTTCAATAGGTAAAAGGTTGAATTGGAGTGTCTAAGTGAAATATGCGGACAACTTTAAGGGGTCGTATATGACTTTGGCCTAAATTTTAATATGTGATAGCATGTCAATTAATATTTTTTGTCAGACTATCAATTAAGGGATCATTTGATTACAAAGGTCAGGGGTTACGCCAGTATAAAATTTGAGATTAAATTTGATTTTAGCATTAGCTAAAGTAACTATAAGAACACCATAATAATAACAACTTTCAGTGGTAATAAATATACACATTAACAAAGAATGTTAAAGTCTTTACTGGCATTAGTTAATTGACATTGAATCAAATGTCATTATAAGCTTTAGAGACATTTATAAAGAGTGTTAAATGCATTTAAAAAACATATTTAAGGATAATTAAGTTATTGGCATCAATCAATTGACGCTAAAAATCAGTAAAATCTATACCAAATCACAAAATTATCTATTTCGATTATAATCTCTCATGAGATACCCTTGTTTTGAACCTAATGTTTGTAAAGTGATTGATTTATAATTATATAATATGGGATTCAATTATGTAAATATTCTTTTTCACTGTCGATACATAGAATTAACTTTGTTTCTTTAGTTAGTGGGGGGAATTTTTAGAAAGTGTAAGTTTTATATTTAAAGCATTCTCCACTATTTTAGAACTTCACCTGCCATAAATCTGTCTTCTCAATGTCTTTCGGTAGTAGTAATTTTTTTTTTTTTTTTTATATATAGCCCCCTTTTTTAACTAGCCAGATAGCCTAAAAAGGGTTACACTAAAACACCTAAAGCACCAGTTAAATCAACGCCTTCTTTTGTCTTCAACTTTTCCCACTTTTGGGCTTTAATTTCTGATCTCCTTACTCTCTCTTCCTTTGGATGTGGACAGAGTAAAACTTCTGTTCATATACAATAGCTCGCAAACTACACAGAAAAGATAACTCGCACTAAACAAGTCCGGTGCGGCGAGTTTGACCCAGAGGGCATTTTTGAGCTAGTTAAATAATGTCAAGGCTATGGTTTTACCAAAAACGTAACAAAGGTTAAAATTAACCTATTTCGAATAACTCAGAATTATTTTATTGTCATTTTAAAAAAAAAAAAACAAGAAAACAATGCCTGATAAATTAAGAGTAGTGTAATTTCTTATAAGCTTATAATTAGTATGCTCATAATGCTAAGTGGCTAATTATATTAGGAAATGATGAGAAGAGAATCAGGACCATTTCTTTATCTGTTTATTTACAGTACCACTTTTCTTTCTGTCTTCAATTAAAAGTTGAGTTGACAAATCTTTCACCCTCAATTCATAAAGTTTATTTATCATTAATTCAACACATTATATTCTTTACTCATCCTAATAGAGGTTAATACTTTTCTTTACTCCTGTCATTTCTTTTCCTTAATTTAGTATACAACTTTACCTTATGTTGTTTAATATTCTTCAACTTTTTAACATGATATCACAATTAAATTATCCATGGCTATTCTAAAACCCCACACACACAAAAAATTACTTCCTTCATTGTAATTTATGTGATGTAGTTTGATTTAACACAAAATTTGAGATTATTTTTCTTTTTTTGAATTTTGTAATCTATAAATCATTTTATCAAGGGTAAAATAGACATGATAAAATTAAATTGTTATTAATTTCAAAATATGTCATTCTTTTAGTACGGACTAAAAAGAAAAATATTTAAATTGAGAAATAGGAAATAATTAATAATTTAACTTATATATAGTGACGGTGTAAATTATTCGTTTAACATCCATGCAGCTCGCCTCATTTTACATCTTACCAATTCCACTTATTAGTTATGCACGTTTATTTATAGTTATCTCTAAAATAAATTGATAGTTTAAATTATCTTACAATATAATTACACTATTAAAAAATATGCAATTTTGACGGGGAATTAACTTATCAAAAATGTTTCTAAAGGACTTTTTGTTAGGAATCTTATAATTTTAATGACATTTCAACATAGCGTTCATCCAAAATTAATATTTTTTTGTGATGTTTAATATATAGAAATTAAACTATCTTACTATATATTAGTTTCGAGCTAAGTTTGCATGATGTTGAAGAAGCAGTAAAATAGAAAACACAATCATAACAAGGAATTACATGTTTGTAAGTGAAGTGGGATCAATGATAACCTTGCCATTCTTCCTTTTTAATAATATAATTAGTAGTAGTAGAAGAAGCGGCATCATATTAATATCTTCATCTAAAATTTTGATTTGAATCAAATTAACTACTACTATTTCTTTATGAGCTGATAAGATACCATGATTTACGAAATAATCATATTATTACAAGTTTCATTTCTTAATTAGCAATCTTATTATAAGAATCGTTTCCCACATATCAAATTATCAAAATATATTAGAAGCCACTGTTTGATTCTTAGATGGTCCCACGCAGTATTGCTAGAAGATTTATCTAGGCATTGTTATCGTTTTTGCCAATTTATTTCAAGATACAAATTTATTTTTCTTTCTAATTTGGGTTTAATCGAGAGAAAATTAATTAGAAATGAACAATACTCTCATTGTTTACTTTTATTGGTCATGTTTCGCTTTATGAGTGTCAATTTGACTAATCTGTGAAGTTAAATTGAGTTAGATTAACTCAATGTTGGTCAAAGTTCGTATTATTTGATTGAGAAAAATAAAACATAACAAGTAAAAGTGAACAAAAAGATTTTTTTCTATATAAAACAAGTGTTTGTTTGATTAAAGTGGATAATATAAGATAAATTTATTGTAGTATTATTTGATATTCTAAAAGATGGTACGTGCGATATGTTCATGAAATGACTAAGAATTTGATTTACTATTGCTTTATGTTTATTAAATGACTTTGGTTAGATGAATATATATAAGGCCTACAAAAGTACACATTTGAAGTGATCCATTCTTAATTGAAGAGTTCCATAGAAATCATGGTACCATAATAATTAATTTGATGTATTTGGTCAGAATGCCAATAGGAAAGTTAATTCTTGCCAATAATTAATCAGTGTATTTCCACATGCCAAAAAAAGATGAATACTAAGGTTTTGGAAATTGATTTTGAAAAACCATAAAGTTAATTCTTGCCAATAATTTATTGCATATAAAAAAGATGAAAGAAATTGATATCGAAAAATCAGATTCTTTTTTCATTTATTGTGATATATATATGTGTCAATCCTTTTAGATTAACATTCCCATTTTTATTATTAAAAAAAAATGTGGCCAAAGTCTCTTTAAATAGTCCTTCACATTATAAAGAGACCTCAAAATGATTTTTTTAGTGGTAATTCCCTTCCCCCCTAAGAAAATGGTATTACTAGTTAAATAATTGTTTTGAGTCTTTTCCTCAATATTATGATTAGGAAGTGATGTTTCCCTCTGCTCGACCTGTCTATTGAATTAGTCCATTTTAGTAGGCAAAAAGAGAGGGAAAAAACAACTTATGTTACAATGAATAAATTAAGAGAAATTATCTAATTACATAAATATTTCTATCATATTTATCAATTTTCTCTATAATTTGAAATAATTATATTTTATACCGCTGATTAATAATAGAAAAATTGTATGAAATAGCAAACTATTAATTCAAATTAAATGTTATAGCCATAATTTATTTTAATTGTAATTCGCAGCAAACATCCCATTTTTTTGCCATCTGATTCGGTATACAATTAGCCATTTTCGGTATACAATTAGCCATTTTTATACATTTCGGTATAAAATGTGTTTGTGTTTGTATAAAGTGAGAGAAAAGTGTAATACAAATACATATATTTTTGTCATATACACTTATAATTATACAAATACAAATCTTATTATACAAATTACAATGTATAAATGAATTTTTATATAAAACTGAACAATTTGTATAAAATTGAATGCTTATAGCGAATTATACAAATCAAAAGTTCCATAGCAAACATAAAATTTGCTATTAAGCGCAATTATGCAAACTATAGCTATAACATACAAATATGATTTTTATGTTTGTTATATGTGAAAGTTGCTCATTAATAATTTCATACCAGATTTCAAGTCAGACTCGCCTAGATACATGTTTTATACACATAGATACATGTTTTTTTGTTACTAGATACATTGGAATAAGGAGAGAGGCAAGCGAGAATAGGAGGGAGGCAAGCGAGATTTATCGATGTATCTCATATACTTGTGAATCACACAAGATACATACTAGATACATGTATTTGTATGTATTTAGTGTGATTCACATGTATCTAAAATATCAAACACATAGAAGAGTGGCGAGCGAGATACATGTAGCTGGACATATCTGAACGCACAAAAATCTGATAAAATTTATTATATTATAAACTAATGTGTATCTAAATAATTAACAACTACACTTGTGGAATTCATGTAAGTTACTCAATAAATTAAGCATGTTATGATGCCCAGAACCTGTCACTTGAATTTTGAAATATTATGTTTGTAAACTAAACAAAAAGGGAAGAATTTATAGCACTATGTATCTCTAAATTTAAAACCATAGCGAAAAATAAATAAATTTAAAACATCCAAAAGGGACATAAAGAAAATGATACTGATAAGATGATTGAGATTTGTTAACTTTTAATTTGAATTTTTAGATTTGAGCTTTCGAAAATAATTTTTTTTATCGAAAGTATTAATTCCATAAATAAATTTTCAGAATTGTGTCGAATTTTGAGAACCGAACATCGAGGAAGAAACCAAAAGGGAGAAGGTCACATTCAGTTAACATTCCACTCTCTTTTTTTTCCTCCTTTTTGTTACTGTTTGTGTTGTATCCTTTTTAAATATTTTCTTGTAATAATATTATTGTTAGGATTATTCTTCTTTCTACGTCGTATAAAATGTGAAAGGAAGCGACCATACAATATATAGAAAAGATTATAAAAGAATCAACTTTCAGTCAAAATCTTTTTTTTTTCCCACACCACTAATTGGCGCGTGAAAGCACACTTTAAAACACTTTTTTTCTCTCTCAATTTAAATAGGTAATTAATTATGTTTCATTGTGAAAATAGAAAAAAAATAGTTTTTTGTTTTCAACGAAAAAAAATATTTAAAAAATTAAGCTATATTTGAACATGAAATAAATTAGAGTAGTTTCTTTAATTTTTTGAGTGATTTAAAATGAACAAGATAAAATCAGCCTTTATTGTTTTTTGTTTTTGAAAATTCTTGAAAAAGCAAAAATAATTTTTTTTTTAGAATTTTATGATCGAACATGTTTTGTGGAGTTAGAGTTTGATACTTAACTGAAACAAAACTCATACTATATATTCTTCTTAAATCCCCTACTCTTAATATAACGGATATTGAATAAAAAAACGATAGAGAGGGTATTGATTTAAGAAACGTATAAAGAGAAGAAAGTGATTTTTTAGTAGGATTTCAAAAATTTAAATGTAATTTTGATCTTTTCTCTTCAAGTGTTGCTCGTGCAAGTCCAACAATAATATTTTATTTAAATAGGTTTTTTTTTTATTTTTTTTTACACCCTCCCCCTAGGAGCTCCCATCACTTTTGCTCCCTTGGTGACTCGAACTCACAACCTTCAGGTTGGAAGTGTGGGGTGCTTACCATCCGAGCAACTCCCTCTCGTTTATTTAAATAGGTTAATGTTGTGTATAAATTTTGGTTCTGTGATTGCACGTTTTTTAGCTTATTTCATTTAGGTATTTATAGGTATTTTATAAAAAAATAATTAAAAAACAAAAATAAATAGACGTTAGATTTTATGGAATTCATTCATTCTTAAATAGAGGTTAAAGGTTAAAATTCAAATATAGAGAAAATGTACATTATTGGTGAAACTGAACATTATTTCTTAATGTAACTTATGTAACTACTAAGATACGTCTCACCACTTATTATTCCACGTGCTACGACTTGAATATTATTTTTTTTATTCACATGTTCTACAATACTATTGTCACGACCCAAACCGTCGTGGTTGACACCTACACTAACACTCCGTGGGAGAACCACTACTACACCCAAACCAAGCAAATAATCTAAAAACTAAGGCATTTAAATCAAACGCTAAGGAAGGAAAAATAGAGTTCCATAAACTCTAACAAAAGTCTAACAATAATAAACTAACAATGCGGAATAATAACCTAGAACCTGAAAGTCAATGTACCAAAACATTCTAACAATTAACCAAGTCTAAACAAGAAATGGATACAACCCCAACTAATGAACTAATCAACTAGCTAAAACAAATGTCTAAGTCCGAAAATGGTAGACATAGACGAAAGAGAATTTCATGGCAGCTCGGAAGAATTGGCTCACCCTTGAATTCGAACGACGATTACTGATCTTCTAAGCGAGGTCTATCAATAGCCGCTTGAAGATGTCATGTACTCAACAAAAATAAGAGAAAGTGTAGAATCAGTACACAACCACAATGTACTGGTAGGATCACACGGCTATCCCACTAGTGCAACATAAACAAGTCAACCAACATTATAATCACATGCATACATATCAACATATACAATATCATCAACATTTACGAATAACGAACAACTTCACATTTTATGTCAAATCATTGGTCCTCTCATGGAACCCAAACCCAAACAGTTATAATGCCAGAACGTGGCAATCGATTCCATATTTATGCCGGAACGTGGCAATCGATCCCATTTTTATGTCGGAACGTGGCAACCAATCCAAGTTAGTTATGCCAGAACGTGGTAACCGATCTCATTCACACACCACAATCACAATCACAAGTATATCATCAAGATCATACATTTAAATCATGATTTCATGGCATTCATCAATTATCTATTTCATTTACAACAAGTGTGATCAACATTGCAACATTTATACATATACAAGTATCATAATGAAGCAAGAACAAGCATACATCACACAATCATAGAATCACAACCATCACCTACCTCAAAACAAGCTTGAAACCCTAAGAAACTTGATCCTTCCCTCTCTGGATTCGTTTCGCTTGTTCTTGGTCTACAAATAATCAATATAATATGGGAATCAATAAACAATCATTAATTATCCGGATTACTAACAATTTTATGAACCCTATATCAAACCCATGATCCCAATTATCCAAATTAGAGTTGTTTCCACCATAAAATCTATAACAAACCTTCCCCCATTCTATTATGTTCTATGGATCGAAAAATGGATTCGGGGAGTGAAAAACTTACCTTTAGCCTTAAGAATGGTGAAAAACGAGTAGGAGTCGCTTGGGGGTCGTTCCTTATCTTTAAAAGTCGAAAAGTGCATAATGAGGTCGTTTAGGGGTTTATTAACGACTTTAATTCGCATCGGGCCCACCACAATGGTCCCGCCAAAGCGGCAAAACCTAGCGCCAAAACAGCATTCTCGAGACATAGAGTTATTTCAAGAATTCCAAAATTATCATTTCACAACACACCTCTAACCCACGACGCTCAGTAAATACCCTTTACGCTAAGATCGATTCCGGGAGTTCTACTCGCCCGAATTGAATTCCGTAAAGTCATACGGATTCCTTAACGAGATATCTAACTACTCATGTAATTAAAATCATAAATGATTCACCCGATTGTTACCAAATTTCCCTACACCTCAAAGACTCCGATTTCGTCCAAATCTGGAAGGTTGGGAAAATCCAAATACTACGAAAAAGTTTTCCGACCCCAAATTCTCCCCCGTTGGCTTTTCTATAACGACGAGAACAAGTCATTACAACTATGATCCCACTATTTTGTTGTTTGCTTAGAAGAATTTTATACCTAGAAATAGTGATGTTTCTTCCTTTATTTTGGAAGGAAGAATTATGAGAAGCTTGAGAATTACATACATAAACTTGTTTCATATTCCATGTAAACTTTAGAATGCCTTGAAAATAAGTGAAAAATTCTCCAAATAACTATTATATCATTCATATTTAGTAGGCGTTTGACCATGTGATTTTATCTCATGAAATGAAATTATGAGAGAAATTCGTTTGGATATGCGATTTTACACTGATTTCATGAGATGAAATCCCAAAATCTCCAAAAATCATGATTTGAGATTTTTCAAATATAAAAATTGACCCACAAGTTTATATTTTATAAAAAAAAATCCATATTTAATTTATATATATCTACTATCCTTTTGTTTCATATGTAAATAAAATTTATAATTCATATCATTACTTTTGAAATCGTTAATATCTCAAATAACGATTATTCTCGCCAATATAACATTTATTTTTACTTCAAATCAATTCTTACATTACCATTTATATTCACCTAATTCATTATTTTTTATCAAATTTATTATCACTTCATTAAGAACAATGTTTAATAAAAATAATTTTTCATCATTATATTGAGTGGACAAGACTAACCACTGTGGTATTAATTGAAAAATAAATCTCTTAGGTACTAACAACTTGAATACTATAACCTATGTTCAATTATTTTTTTAATTGAATTAAGGTTTGATCAATAAATATTGTATTTTTTAGAATAGCTTTGTGATAGTGTATTATGCAATTTTTATAAAATTTTGCTTATTTGGTAAGATTGTATAAATAATTGAGACAATTTTAATAGTTTTACAACTTATAAGATTTTTATGTTTATGAGAAAACAAACAATATAAACTGTCCAAATTGTATGTCCAAACAAAACTTTAACTTCATCTCATGATTTCATATCGCATTACCAAACGGGCCATTAGGTGGCTCAAGAACCTTCATGGAAATGAAGGTCATTAGACATAAACCTATTACTAATATATTTTACAAATATTTCATATATTAATTTATCTCTTGTTATTGAGATAGTTTTATTATTACATGCAATTTCATATGCTGAATTTTTATTACTTATTTTATTTCAAGTGATTTTATAAGTAAATAATATAATTAGAAATAAATTGACATAAATTAATGATTATTTTATAGGGGTTAAGAAAAGGAGTTAGGTTTAGTTTATGAGAAAGAGAAAGGTGACAGTTTCTCAACATAAGTGGATGGGTGTAATCCACTTGCATTTTGGATAGCCTACCCTTCAAATTCAACATTTCTTTTTCCATTTCTTGTTTCCTTGTGTATATTTACTTGCAAGGAACTGCAAATTGCACTAAATAATCCATGCTTTTAAGTTATTTACATATCAGTCTTTTAACTTAATAATTTTGCAATTCTAGTACCCATAAATTAGGGGTGTGCATTCGGTTTTTCGGTTTGGTTTTACATTATTCGGTTTGGAGTTTCGGTTTTTGGTTTTGTAAAAATGTAACCCAATCCAATCCAAAATAAATTTGGTTTGATTTGGTTTTCCTCTATTCGGTTCGGTTTTTTTCGGTTTGGTTATTCGGTTATGTCAATAATTAATAACATATATAACCAAAGTAATAATATTTAATCCCTTAAATATACTTTCTAATATAAATCATAAGTAAAACTTAAAACACAATACTTATAAGTATACCTATTATAGATGTAATTCAAACATAAAATATAAGCGTAATCATCATGAAAGGCAATAACCAAAAAGGGACAAAAGTGGTTAACTCCAACTTAATTCTAAGCCTAAACATTATATATATATATATATATATATATAATTCGGTTTTTTTTGGTTTTTCGGTTTTTATTTTTAAAATCCAAAACCAAACCAAAAAACCAAACAAAGTAATTTATTAATCCAAAACCAATCCGAAAAACCAAAAAACCAATCCAAATAAAAATTCGGTTTGATTTGGTTTGGTTATTCGGTTTAATCCGAATAGTGCACACCCCTACCATAAATGCAGCATGAAAACAACATCTGTCCAGAGTGTGTGTTTTTCCTAATTATTCCCTGTCCGATATTTATATTAGAGTCTCACTAAATTCGAATTCGCACATTATAGAGTCTATTTATAAAGGCGACACTTCTAATAAGATTTTTTTTTCTGTTCTTGAGGGCTCAAAACTGAAATATATGATTAACGATGAAAGGATCTCGTACCATTTCACTAAAACCCATGTTGGTAAAATTATTTTAAAGTGTTTTCACTCGATGTTCGATATCTGTATTTAAACTCATCTAAATTTGAATTTACGCATTGCATAATTATTTTTGAAAGCCGCACTCTCAAAAAAAAATATTTCTATTTCTAAAAATTAAAATCTCATATCAATAATGAAGGAATCACAATTCATCCTACCATTAATTTTAGCTAGTTGTCTTCTACAAAGAAAAGAAAAGAAAAGAAAGAAAAGAAAGCTCTTCGGGGTAATTCATTATCTTGTTCCATAAACTCTTTTCATTGGAAATCCTTAGTTTGTTTACCTATATTGACCTTAGTTGAGGTCATCTCATTTTTAATTAAAATTTGTATTCCAAAAATTAAACCTATACATGTTGTTCTTCCCCTTTTTGCAAATAATCACAACAACATTTTTCTTTCAAGATAACTATTGTATTACTCCTTCCATTTCAATTTATATAAATTTATTTTAAATTTCAAAAGTCCTATATATAGCCACACTAATTTTATAATATATTTAAACCAACATTTAAAAAGAATAAATCATTTCTTTCATAAATTTCATCTATAATAATTAAGTAATTTCACGCAAATTAAAAATGACGTTTAGAAATCAACTACAGAAAAATCAAGAATGGAGGACTTTCCATCCTTCTACCCGACTCTTTAGTTTTACGAACACTGCTTTAAAGAATGAGTCATTGTCATCCTCCCATCTGAGAACGAATAGCTAATGCGTTCCGCTCATTGAACAAATAGTGTTCCATGGTGGGTCCATGACCCCGTGGATGCTAAAGACATCCTTTGAGGTAATCTCAAAATTTTTACGGGATTGAGATGATGAGATCGGTTCATGAATTTTTTATTTTTTTTTGGTCGCATTTTGCTTAAAGAATTGAAGGGAGATAATGCATCAGCTATTCACAAGGTTCAACTTGATCCTCTTCCCAAGAGATCCCAAATGAAGGAATCCTAAGAGAGCCACTGATTCCAACTGCCATCTATTGTGAAAAACAGAAAAAATTGAAAATTGTCAATTATCTTTTGAATCAAAGTAGCAATAAATCGAATATTACAACTATAGGTAATTATGAAAAGCTTCGTAAGCACATTCTCTTAGGAATAGAACAATTTCCCAATGAACAAATTTATTTTTATTGAGTATTTAACTATTTTAAAATTTGAATTTTAATTCTCTCAATGAAACTACTACTTCAAATTTGAATATAACAATACCATAATGGCCCAAAAGGCAAATAGCCAAAAGACAAGGGGTTCCTCTCACCAAACGACCTTTGGCATTAACCCCTAGCATGTATACAACATAAGATTAAGACGTATGCTAGAAATTTTTTTACATTTTTTTTTTGAAAAAAATAATTAAAGACAACATGAGATATTCAAAATACAATACCTAATACTAAAAGTTTTTCAAATTCTCATAATAGAAAAATAAAAAATCAAAACACATACTAATTTATTTTAAGAAAAAAAAAAAACTACACTAAAATCAAATCTAAACGACAATAACCTTTTACAAAAAAGTTCAGAATATTCTTCAAATATATATATAGTATATTTTTTTTAATAAAATGCAATTTTCCCCTAAAAAATAAAAATGAATTTTGTAAACAATTACAAACACCAAAATCCAAAAGAAATGGCAAAAGAAAAAGACAAAAGCAAGGCTTAAAGAAAAGCCCCCCCTCAAATAATGAAGAAGCAGATGTGTGGAGAGCCATTGGATTTTGCAGGCTCACCATTTTCATCACTAACAAAGAAGCCATTGGAGAATCCCAATGCTACCTTCACCCCCCACCCACCCCACCCCCACCCCATATTACTTCACTGAATCACTGTAATTTCAGTTTTCATTTCATCTTCACCCAACCCCCTCTGTTTTTAAACCCCAAAAACCAAGCTTAAAATCTTGATTAGTGATAAAGAACTCTTTTTTTCATCTTCTTCAACTCTTCCTGGATCTGAAAAAAAGATATTTTATTACTAGAAGAGGGGGTTTTATTATTATTTTTGTTTATAAATAAATTATTCAATTCAGATTTCAGAGAAACACTCCCCATAAATCTAGACCCCCTTTTACCCCCACCCACCCCCACATGAGTGGTAGTGACAATCCTTCAGAGATGTCTGAAGATGAGGAGCGTCCTTGTCCTTCAGATCTCACCGGTGGCGCCAGTGCAAAAGCAAGGAACTGTTGCTTTAACGCCGCCGTTACCGGTGGCGGAGGGGGGATTTTTAACTTTTCGCCACACCCAGATCAAGTTCTTGAAAATGTGCTGGAAAATGTTCTTTGCTTCTTAACTGATCGCCGTGACCGTAACGCTGCATCTCTTGTAAGCAAATCTTGGTATCGGGCTGAGGCTTTAACCAGATCCGAAGTGTTTATTGGCAACTGTTATGCTGTTTCGCCGACCCGGGTTACGACCCGTTTCAAAAGGGTGACCTCTGTGGCCATTAAAGGGAAACCTAGGTTTGCTGATTTCAGTTTGCTTCCTCCAGATTGGGGTGCTCACTTTACTCCTTGGGCTTCTGTTTTGGGTGATTCTTATCGTGGGCTTGAGAAATTGTACCTCAAACGTATGTCCATATCTGATGATGATCTAGGTTTGTTGGCGCGTTGTTTCCCCAGTTTCAAAGAGCTTGTTCTTGTATGCTGTGACGGTTTTGGGACCAGTGGACTTGCTATTGTAGCTCGTGATTGCAGGTTAGTATTGTTTTGTCCGGATATAGATCTGTTTATGTGATAGCCCTTTTGGTAAAAAGTTTAGATTTTTAATTTCTAGAAGCTGAATTCTTCTTTCTGTAATGGGAAATTAACAGCTTAAACTAGTGTAGATGTATTGTGTTATTTGAATTTGTGCTTCATGTGTGCTGGTGTTTGAATTAGTTATGTGATTGAGTAGTTCTTTAACTGTTTTATTTCTGCATTTGAAACTTAATGATACCTTTTGAGGACACTAGCATTGAAGTTGTAATATGTGGTGACTTGTTGTATTGGATTTGTGAGTTTGCAAGCTGTGAAATATGGTTTGGTAGTGTGATTTTCTTGTGCATAATAGAAGGTTTTTACTGCAGGCAAATTAGAGTGCTTGATCTGATTGAGTCTGAGGTATCCGACGATGAAGTGGACTGGATTTCCTACTTCCCTGAGAACAAAACGTGTTTGGAGTCTTTGACCTTTGATTGTGTTGAATGCCCTATTGACTTTGAGGCATTGGAGAAGCTAGTAATCAGGTCACCTAGTTTGAAGAGACTAAGGTTGAATCGGTTTGTTTCTATTACTCAGCTGTACCGTTTGATGATTCGAGCTCCACAGCTTACCAATCTGGGAACAGGCTCTTTTGGCGCCTCAACGGTCATTGATGAACCAGATCCTGATTATGCTTCAGCATTTGCTGCCTGCAAATCCATTGTCTGTCTCTCTGGTTTCAGGGAAATTGCTCCTGAATATCTGCCTGCAATCTATCCAGTTTGTGGCAATCTGACCTCTCTTAATTTAAGCTATGGTGCCAACGTTAATACTGAACAATTCAAGTCTGTCATCAGCCGCTGCCATAAGCTCCAAGTATTGTGGGTATGTGGTTTGAATTTTCGCTAAATGTTCTTTTAAAGAAAATTGTACTTTGTAATAGCGTTATATTGAGTTCAATTTTGATGTTTCAGGTATTTGATTCTGTATGTGACGAAGGACTTGAGGCAGTTGCTGCAGCATGTAAGGATCTGCGGGAGATTCGAGTTTTCCCTATCGAAGCTCGGGAAGATGCAGATGCCCCAGTTTCTGAAGTAGGTCTCCTTTCGATTTCTGAGGGTTGCAGTAAACTTAAGTCCATCTTATATTTCTGCCAACGAATGACAAATGCGGCTGTTATAGCTATGTCAAAGAACTGCCCAGACCTTGTGGTATTCCGACTATGCATTATGGGTCGGCACTTGCCTGACCATGTTACTAATGAACCAATGGATGAAGGCTTTGGGGCTATTGTCAAGAACTGTAAGAAGCTTACTAGACTCGCTGTATCTGGTTTACTGACTGATAAGGCTTTCAGTTACATTGGACAATATGGAAAACTAGTTAGAACCTTATCAGTTGCTTTTGCTGGAAACAGTGACTTGGCTCTGAAGTATGTGCTCGAGGGCTGCCCTAAGTTGCAGAAGTTGGAGATCAGGGATTGCCCATTTGGAGATTTGTCTTTGCGTTCTGGTGTACACCACTATTACAATATGAGGTTCCTTTGGCTGTCATCTTGTAGAGTAACTCTACAAGGTTGTCAGGAGATTGCTGGCCAATTGCCCCGTCTAGTAGTGGAAGTGATAAGTGGTGATGAGGAAGGGAGTGAGACTGGTGAGCATGTCAATACCTTGTACATGTACCGATCTCTTGATGGACCGAGGGCTGATGTACCATCATTTGTGCAAATACTGTGACCGACCTTTTTAGAAGATAGGAATTTTCTGCAGTAATTGATTGGGACCTTTGAGAAATGATTAACTATTTTCTTGGGAAGAGATGCTCTCCAGAAATCTGTTGTGACCCATATGAAGGTGCAAGTTTCCTTCTTGAGAAAACGAATGGTGCACCACTTGCAAAGGCAGTGAGCAATCTATAATGCTGGTCTCCATGGATGTCATTGTATATGGTTCAGTACAGAGATTGTTTTTTTCCAGCAAAGCAATCTAGAAGACAAATGTTCTTTGTATCAGTAATCTTTTCTATTCACTTTCCTTTCTTCATAATTCATGGAGCCTTCAATTAGTAAGTGGAGTCATTGGTAAGGCCACAGCAAGGGTAGATGTTCCAAACTGCACGGTGGCGGATCAAATTGCAGCTCAATGAGATTTCTCAAAGGCTTTCGGCAGAATCAACATTTGTGGAATACACCTGCATGCTCGGTCAGGGTACTGGCTCATCAAGTAGTATCTTTTCATACAATTGAGGCCCTTCTTATTTTTTGTTTCATTGTTAGTTTAGAGTTGGAAGTTTTTTATTTTTAGTTGGTGATAGCCTAATGGTCAGAAGGATACCTACCGCAGTTGGATCTCTCCATCTCGCTTTCTAGAAATATTTGTTCTTTCCAGGATGTGTTGTTTCGTAGCACCTGACTGTTGAATTTATTATTGTTATTTTTAGAAGAAATGTGAGATGGGTAATAAATGCCAAATATGCATGGACCAGATGATGCTCTAGTGTGTGTTTGTGTTTGTCTTTGCCTTTTCTTTATGTGGAATGATCAGCTTGATAGTGAAGACCCATAAATGATGTGTGGAAAGCCTTGTACAAGTACAAAAATGCAGGACCCTTCACTCACTCTCTTTGTGGGATCCATTTATGAGTCTTATCCTCTATTACCTTTCCAGCTGATGAATGGCCCTTCTCTGTCTCATCTCTTGTATCTGAAATAAGAGCCAAGAGCAGGGAGTAGACTGTAGTAGTGATAGTACAGCACACCCCATATTTTTTAGCCGATGCCAACTTTATCATTATTCTTTTGGATAACAGTCTTGAGGAGCCTGCCTGTTGTGTTATCCTGTTTACTTTTCATATGCTGCTGCTGCAGCATTCTTCATCTCTATCATTGACTACAACTCACAGTGGGACCAATCACTAACGGATTGGTTTTGATTATTTGTCACAACATCTTTATTTGAGTTTCAAGAAAAGGCAAAAACCAATCCCAAACAGTTCAATGTGTGTCTATTCTAGTGTAGTCTGAAAGTACAAGAATCAACCGATAAACTTACCTGCTGATATTTTATATGGTAAAAAAATGCAAAATCCTATTTAACAAAGTGGGATCTGAGTATGCATATTGAATGAGTGATTGGAAGCAAGACTTCCATCTTCTTTTTGTCTAAACATTTGTAGAGGATAAGTGGACCTCACTCACCCCCATTTTTTTTTGCTTTTCTTAATTGCCTCACAGTCCAACAAACTCCTCAAAATTCATACACCTCAAGTCAACTACTTCATTCTTTATCTTTCACCAAGCTCTTTGAATGAGTAAAAGACTATTTACTTGTTTATTAGGGGGTCTTTGTTGCTTTTCACTTTCAAACAGAAAAAAAAAAAAAAAAAAAGACTCACAGGCCTTGGTAGGAAAAATAGTGACACAACAGTGTAGGAGAAAATACATGGAAAGTGACCTAACAATAAGGACAGGCTCAAGCATCTTTCAATCTTGGCCATCCTATGCGTTTGAAGACCACTTCTGATGGACACTTCTGACATAATTAATGAATATGGACAACTTATCATATTAGTATATAATTTTATGAATGGTCCTCCAAACTATTTTTTTAAAGAAAAAGTTCACTCAACTTTGCCTTAATACCATAGAAAATAAGAACCTGGTTAACTTCACCTTATTGGTGAAGATTCAATTCCACACTTCTCTATCACTAATTTTTGAAAAGGGATATTTTATATGATATTTAACTTTTAAAGCGAAATTAAGTGATTTTCTTTATAATACACAGTAAAGTAGTGAGTTTAATGTAATATAATAAAAGTTCAGTGACCATTAATGAAATAATTTGATAGCAATGAATGAGAGGTTCACTAGACACTTAGACTGAGGAAATTAGGTAGACACATACATCAAAGTGTTTAAGCTACAAAGTTGAACTCCTTTAGCAAAATTTGGCCCAAATCATATGAAAAAGTGGACCCTTACTAGACTGATCATTGAGTTTTGGTGGGCCACGTGTACGGTATGGGAGGTGGAATACATTAATGCACCCGTCTACTTATAAGTAGGAGTATTAAATTAAGTAATCATGTTTAATTACTTGCTCCCTCTGTCTCTAATTACTTATTCACTTTTAAATTGACACACATATTAAGAAAACAATTAATGACATAGTGAGTTTACCATTTTACCCCTTATTAATTATGAAGTGGATGAAAAGTTCTACATTTTTCAAAGTAATTAGTCATTTAATTGAGGGTATAATAGATAAAAAAAAAATTATTCTTTCTTGATTTGTTAAAATAGACAAGTAATTAAAGACAACTATAAAAAGAAAAAATGGACAAATAACTAGGGACACATGGAGTAATTAAGAGTACTAATTGTGAATTGTGAGCGTCACTCACAATCACAAATGAAAACACTATTTCATGTCCCAACTTGCCCAATGATCTCGTCACCACCTACGCCTTTCTCTCAATTATACTATTACACAACTATATTCACTTCGTCTCATATTAGTCTTCTATTTTTTTGTTACATATCTCTTTAAAAAAAATAGTAAAAATTAATTTTACTAATTTACCTGAGGAAATATTTTTAAAGCTTTACAAATTTGTTTACATTTCCAAAAAGAATTAGCTATAAAGGTTAAATGAGGAAATTTAATTAATTTTCGCTTGATTTGTATATTGACAAGTAATTTTGGTCAATTATTTTAGTAATGTGGATAATTAGTATGTGATGAATGAAGTACGATTTGAATTAGTTTATTAGTACTCCCTCCGTTCTTATTTATATAAATTATATGTCATTTAAGAAACTAGATAAGTTGACCATTTTATCCACTCTCTTAAAGTCAAGTTTTTAATAAATGAACATAAATTAATTTATTTTGATTAATTAAATTGACCAATGAACATGAATTAATTATTTTTTTTTTCTATGTTGGACAAATTCATAGTATCAAGGCTAATAACTCTCAAGGTTAAACTAAGAAGAATAATGTCATTTATGTATTCATTTATGAAATGACAAATATTAAGGAGAACGACATATAAATAGAAACAGAAGGAGTAATAATTACTCATCTGTTCAATTTATTTGTTTGATTTTTAGTTCACACGAAATTTAAGCGTAGTATGAGTATCACATGGAAACATAGTTAAAAAAAAAGAGTCATTCTTTTTAAATAAACTAAAAGGAAAGTATTATTAATTAAATAAAAATTAACATCAATTTTTTACTTGTCAAGTTTTAAAAATTAGAAATAATTTATTATTTATATTAATTTTATTCTTATTATTATTAAGTATTATTATTTTTAATATTTAAATAACTTATAATAATTAAAGTGATATAATAAGATTTTCATTTCACCGATACTCCCTCTGTCTCTAATTACTTGTCCACTTTTGGATTGACACACCTATTAAGAAACCAATTATTGACATAGTGAGTTTATCATTTTATCCCTATTAATTATGAAGTGGATGAATTAAAAACTTAAGAATTTCAAGAAGTTCTACCTTTTTCAAAGTAATTAATTGAGGGCATAATAGGTAAAAATATTGTCATATCTTGATTTGTCAAAATGAACAAATAATTAGGGACAACTATAAAAAAAAATAAAATTAGGGACAGCGGGAAGGGAGTACACTCTAGTTGGTTGATTATTTCTTTAAAGAAACTTGCATAGTTTATATTATTCAAAATTAAAGCAATAAATGTCTGTAATTATAATACATCTCATTAACTGGCATGTTTAAATGGTTTTTACCTACTGTATTATATCGTATTCTATTTTTTAACTCCTCAAATAATGATGAAAAATATCATTTTTTATAAAGATTAATTTGATATCATCATACTATCATTTTTTCTTTTTCTCATTTTATCCTTATTTATAATTTAATAATTTTATTTTACTTTTAACTTGCCTTTTTTTATAGCTCTTTCCTACCTTATGTTTTCTTTGTAATATTATTGATCTATAAATCTTCATATTACTAGTTTGTAACCCTATAAAACAAAAACAATAATAACATTCTAGATATAATTTTACAAAATAATATAAAATATTATGTACAATTTATTCAAACATTATATTTATCTTGAATCTGGTTCTCTTAACCTAGAATAATTGATTTAAGAATAGAAGTGGGGGTGGGGATTAGAATTTGTAAAGTCGGTGAATCCAAATAAAAGAGGGATTAATGCACAAGTTTTGTCTGTTTAATCACATTAATGGCTCAACTAATTAAGCACGAGGTCAACCACTAAATGCATTTTTAAAATGTAGTGCTTCTCCACTTTCTTCCTTTATTTTTTCCCCCATTTTTCTATTTAAATGCATACGTGTCTTCTTCTCTTCCTATTCCCTTTATTAATATTAATAAAAAAAAATCTTATCCCATTTTTTAAAAACTTTTCTTGACCACTATTAATTCTTTGATTAACTTGTTTGAGTTCTCTATAATAATAAATTAAAAGAGAAAACGAACTTTCTTAGTAGGCTTTTCAACATTAAAAAACAAAACAATTATAACCAAATATTGTATGGAATAAAAATTCTATATATGGACACACACGGTCACGGTTCCTTAATATTTACTCCCTGTTTCAATTTATGTGACAACATGTCATTTTTTGAGAGTCAAACAATTTAAGTTTGATTGAGAATTTGCTCATAAAATCTTTAACTTTTTAAAAATGAAACTTATATATCTGTAAACTACGTAAAAAGTACTATAAGTCACAATAATTAACAATTTAAAATATTTACAAGATCTATGAAAAAGTTACAATTAAAAATAAATTTATTTAACTTTTCAAAATTTGAAACGTGTCATATAAATTTAGACAGAGTACTAGATTCGTATGAAGTCCAACATAATAGTAATGTAGTTATTCATTTTTTTTGGAATAGTGTAATAAAGTAAAAAGGTATATATATATATATATATATATAAATGATGCATATTATCAATCTAACTATTTATTCATCCAGGCATAATTGATTTGATTTGATACAGCACATCTAGAAGAACTTAGATGCCGCTCAATTACATAATGTTGAAAGTCTTAGAGTTGTCTCCACCTAATTTCAAAAGTCTCGATTTTAAGTATTGAATATAAAAATATTTTTGCGAGGGAGCGCTCTCCTCTTAGAAAAACTTTTAGCTATATGAATTTAAACTAATCAAGCCTCAATACTAATATCAAGCATTGAATGAATTTTTTTTATTTTTTTTATTCTAGAGTTTTATAGGGAAGAAGCATAAATAAGAATCAAAACTCGCAGCAATTAATCAGTAAATAAAGTTATAATCTTGAGTATGAAAAATAAATTCGTTGGGAGACATTAGTCCTTTCTTTTAGTCCGTTGTATACAAAATATTATTTTTCTATAATTAGATAAAACTTAACTTTACAATTATCTTTTTATTCTTAATAAAATTATATATATTCACACAAGTATCTAAAGTCCGTTTTAGACCACAAGTTTTAAAATCTTCTCTTTTTAAAACGTTACGTCAAGTCAAACAATATCACATAAATTGAAAATCGAACGATGTGAGTAATATTTAGGTAGATTTTTATATTTTGGAAACACTGAGACTTTGTACTTATTATTAGTTCGGCCTGCCTTGTGATCGGATCCCACAATTTTAAAAAATAATGAGATCACATTGATGGGCAATTCATTTTTCCAAAAAAGTTTAGGTCTGCATTATATAATTTTTTTTCTCTCTTTCCTTTTATTCTAAAAATAAATTCCTTTGTCCACTATAGAAGACATGAATTCTTAATGAATTATATTTTACTTAAATTTCTTGTCATACTTGCGTGTGATGTCTGGTGATGGATCATGTGAACGAGTAAGATGTTGTTCTTTTGTTTTTAGAAAAAGAAATATAACAAACACACTTTCTTGGAAAATGTTGGCATCAACTTGAAAAATTGGCTAAACAAACAAAACCACAAGCCTAATTTTTTATTTAAGTGATATACTTATTTGAATACCTCTCCACCCCATCCGAAAGTGAGGGGTGAGAGTGGCGGAATCAGAATCTTCATAACGAGATTCAAAATATAAAAAACTAAATATATGAAGAGGTCAAAGAAATTTAATATTGAATAAATAAATATGTATATATAAATACTTTTGACCTTGTAAATATTATAAAATTTTCCGTCGAAGGAAATTTGGATGAATCTTTGCGCTCATAGTTTCTATCTTTGCCCTATGTGTAGAGACGAAGCTACAATTTCGTTTATCTATTCGACAAATTCAGTAGCTTTGGTTTAAATTTTATGTGCTTAAAAATAACTTAATATATATAAATAATATATTCAAAATCCAGTAAATTACTGTAAAATTTAGAATTCAGAAATCATAAACTCAAAATCTTAACTTTGTTTAGATTTGTGTATTTGTTCGACAAAATCAGTAGCTTTGGTCTAAATTCTATGTGCTTAAAAATAACTTAATATATATAAATAATATATTCAAAATCTAGTAAATTACTGTAGAATTTAGAATTCAGAAATCATAAACTCAAAATCTTTAACTTTGTTTAGATTTGTGTGGGGTTATTCACTCATATTCTAGTCACATGAGTAGGTTTGACAAGCAAAAGGCTCTAACCAAGATGTTAACAAACATCACATGATAAAGAATGAGAAGACAAAAGGCCAACTCATAAGGTAAGCATTAATATTATGTGTGTCTATGTGTGTTTTTTGTTTTTGTTTCTTTGTATGTTTTTATCTATCTACTTCTTTGTATGTTTTTATCTATCTACTTTTAATTTATTTTATTTAGTTTCCCCTAATGATTTCTAAGACTTTAGAAAACATGTTTACGTCCGAATACATGAATACTTGTGGTGTCTTAAAATGATTAGTTGTGGAAAGAAAGTGGTCAATTATGTCAACAAAGTTAATTGATCTAGAAGCCCTATTTTGTTATAATTTCTATGCATGACCTAATTTAACACTTTTTAAAGTTTGCTGGAGTACTTTTTTTTTTCTTCACTTGTGAGTGTGATTCTGACAATGTTAAGGTAATATTTGCACTTAAACTATAGCCACTTCCTAGGTGCAGAATTTAGGAAAAAGTGGTCAAACTTGAAAGCACAATTTGTAATTCCCATTTGCATTTTTTTTTGTTTTTGGACTATCTACAAGACAATAAGTTGTACTAATTTTAAGATCTGATTGATGATCGTTAATAAGATTCCAAATTTAAACGAGCATAATCCGGAGGAGAGCTTCTTTTCTACCGAACATGGCGGTTGGTGGGGTGTGGTGAGGGTGGGGTGTGGGAGTCTTCTCACACTCAGAACTGGATATCTGGTGTGTGGATAATTTAATATGGAGGTTCACCGTTGGTAAGCAATAATTTAGACGAGTCTTGCTATGATATCATGTAAGGAAATAAATTTTGAGTCTAAATCAACCGTGAAAACTAGCTGACGAAGGAAGGTTTGCTCGAGATTTATTAAAAGAAAAAGACTCAAATATGCCATCGAGCTTTAAGAAAAGACTCATATATATCATGTGTTAAAAGTTTTGACTCATCTATGTCATTTCCGTTTTTGAAAAAGGCTCATTCATGTCATTATTTGTTAATTGAAATGACATAGTTGAGTCTTTTTTCAAAGTTCGATGACATGTTTGAGTCTTTTCCCTTTTTAAAAAAATTGATTTAATTAATAATGTGGCTGAATCATAATTGACCACGTATAAAAAATAATTTTGCAAAAATCAGAATTGTTTTCGATTAACAAATGAACTTTTTTCTCAAACGGAAATAACATAGATGAGCTAAACTTTTAACGGATGATATAGATGAACCTTTTCTCAAAGTTCGATGGCATACTTGAATAGATCATCTATACTCTTCACAAATTTCCCTTTTCTATTTTGTATTTCATTTTGATAGCAATAATTTGAGAGGAAAGTTTGCAACACTTTCCAAGTTAAGCAAGTGAGGAACTTTGAGAGGAGTAGTCTAAAATAAAACGTAGAAATTGGCTGGTAGAGATTACTTACCAAGTTAAATCAATTGAATTGACACAAAATGGTAAAATGTGATGTATTGTGGTAGAATCAATCCATAAAGATAAGTGCCACTGATTTTTAAAGAAAAAAGAACTAGTGTCACACCACACTTTGGTTGATATTATTTTGATTCATGACTACTTAGCTAGCTAACACATTAAAAGTCCAATCATGTATTTTATTCTGGTCTACCCAATATTCTCATGTACTAAGTATACTTTCAAAAAATTTGAAGGGCCAATTTCTATACTCTTTCTTGATGACATCTGTGATCAATTCATCTAATCAATGGGTTGAAATTGGATTATTTTTTTGGGTGGGACAAGGTGATAAAGTACTGATTTTATCACTTATTCAGCCATTTACTTATGCTTTTGTAGTTTTTAGTATATATTTAATCTCAATCAAATGAAATTACACTGGTAGTTTAACATCAACTCGACCAATATCTATATATGAAAATATATACATAGAATAAGTTTACACCATGTTTGCGCTCACAGAGTCTAGATTTTAAATTCACCTTTGGATTTCCTCGTATACGTGACTCTTAATTTTCGACAAGTGTAAATAAAAGTTGATACTTTTAATGTTTGTTTTCAATCTGTTTCGAGGTTGACAATATCTATCATTCAATTTGTTCACTACTCTATGAATGGTTCAAGATTCAGTGATGTTGAGATAACCTTGGTCAATTCTTAGAAAATCACTCCAATTCTCTTTTCTATAAAGAAAAAGTTTAATCCAACAGCTTCACCCACTACTGAAATGATAAACACAAAACACAGCCTCTAAAAACTCATTGATGATATAAAGCTTTGAGCAAAAATGATGCATTGATTTGGACTGAGAAAAAGGAAGGAATCTACTAATCATTTCAACTTTAGAACTCAAAAAGAAAGAAAAAGAAAACTCATCCCTCCCTCCTCAATCTTCCCCTTTAGTACTTGTCATTTTCTGATGGATAAATGTAGTGCCTTTCAATTCAAATTCTAATCCACAAAAATACTCTTCAAAGATCTTCAAATTATTATTTTCAATGAAAAATCTATCCTCGGACCAACATGGATTGTGGTGCAATGGTGGGACTGCTCCACCATTAACTAGAGATCTCGGGTTTGATCCCTGGGTATGGAGAAAATCACCCCTAAATGGGACATGCAGTGCGTGGTCCGGATTTAGTCGGAGCTCCAATGCAGGCTCGGGGTGGGAAACCTATCCTCCGGAGAAAAAGTGGTCTGGTCACTCTCCATCAGGATGGCCTTTCAGTGAAAGGAAAAAAGAATCAGAGTTTTGAGGTTCAAGTGGTCAAAAAAGCTTTGAAAAGATGTTCTTTAAAGTATTTTCATGGTGGTCCCAAATCAGCCTTGAACTGTTTTAAGTTTCAAAGTAAATGTAAGATACAATACTAATCAACAAAAGAATCCATAAAAGAAACACTCTAAAATATTTAGGCTAGGTTCTACCTAGTTGAAATGATGTTAAGCATAGCCAGAATCTTCATCAAATACATGTAAGGCTTTGCTTTCAAGCTTTTTTATATGTACCATATTCTTAACAAAAAAATGTCTAATCATCAAGTCAAACTTTAATTAGTGCATATCACTAGAAACTAGAGTATAGAGTCATTACATAGAAGAGGAACAAATATGTCATATCCTTCCTCCTAAGCCATCCATCCCACTCAAACCAACCAAAGGAGAAATATGATTCAAGTACTACACAAGCAAACATAATAGCAAGTCTACATCATCCACATGGGGCAAAAGAATTAAAACAAGAAAGAAAGCTAAAAAAAATATCATGTTTTGATCAGTTAACCATGACCAAGCAATATTATGCAAATCAATAATTTGTTTTTCGATTTAGTCGATAAAAACATAATTGCCTGATAACAATCTACAGGGAAGTTTGAACTTTGAACTAAGCATCAGATGTACGAGCCCGTTTGGATTGACTTAAAAGTTGGTCAAACTTACTTTTAAGTCAGTTTTTGACTTCTGGAAGTGGTTGACAAATATAAAAAATAACTTCAAATAAGTCAGAAACCAAAAGTAGGTCTCCCCTTACTTTTTATTTTTTGACTTAAAAGTCATTTCAGTTTGTCTTTTTATTTTTGACTTAAAAACTATTTTTTTTTTTAAGTCAATCCAAACGGTCCCGTAATGACGATAGGCTGATGCAGGAAACTCCAAATTGTCCCTACATAATCAAGTTATTTACAAGGAGCAATTGTCATGTAGTATTGAATATTTTCTCAACAATTCAGCATATTCATAGACTTGCATAATTCCTTCAAGTTGAAAGAAAAAAAAATGAGTTATTTAATTCGATTATGGAAGTGCATCGAGCAAAATATTTACCCTAGGAATTCCAGGTCATCTCCTCTCCACTGAGACAAGTAGTGTTTCCCACATATGAGATGATACGATACAATGTAACCCAAGGAAAGGCTGTCTGTAACATCTCCTCTCCTCTCAAATGCACCAGACAACATAGATCTTGATGGCACTCTGTTGAAATTAACATCATATATATTCTTGGTTGTTTTGTTGTTCAAGAGATTTCACACATAACATGGCGATGCTGATAAACTTTAGGATGATTATGTTGTTTCAATCACCATTCTCAAATTAACAAATAGACAAATAAATACAATAACAATTGGGCCTTAGTCTCAAACAAGTTGGGTTGGTATATAAACTCATCACAAACCAATAT
This sequence comes from Solanum stenotomum, assembly GCF_019186545.1. Taxonomy (NCBI): domain Eukaryota; kingdom Viridiplantae; phylum Streptophyta; class Magnoliopsida; order Solanales; family Solanaceae; genus Solanum; species Solanum stenotomum. Next base: position 7,252,970 of record NC_064283.1, read on the forward strand.
TATTCAAAGTAATAATAATACTAACTATCAGAAGTTCATTGTATTTTCTACTGGCGTATAAATTTCTGAGAGGCTAAATACTTAGAAAAGCATATGACGTAAAGTAAAATTGCCAACATGATTAAAACATACTTTCAACTAAGGTATCACCTGTACAGATCTTTTTCTTCCATTGCACCTTATGTTTCACTAAATCTGCATGGATCCCAAGAGATTGTATATACTTTGAGATAACTCATCCTCTTGTAACACCTTTATTCACCATGGTTTCACATTTATGGACTTATGCATTTTGTGGTTGACGTGGGTCATGACCAAACCAATTCAAGCGACCTTCTCTAATTTATCATTGACGTGTCTAACTTGAACCTTCTTGCCAACGTGATCGCTTCTAATCTTGTCTAGTCTTGTATAACTGCACATCCATCTTACATTGTATTCTTTGAGCATGCACTCATTGATGAACATTGATTTTAGTTAGCAGTTAACACATATTCACAAGGGTTGTAGCAGTCATTTCTTATTCAAGGAAGGGGCTCCACTACAATCAGTATTCAGGGGCGGATGCAGTGTATACTATGTGGGTTGCCAGAAACCCAATAACTTTTGTCCAAACCCAGTATTTTATTGAGAATCCGTTAAATATATAAGAAACTGTTAGTTGGGAACCCATTACTAAAAGGAGCAGTTGATACATCAGCAAAGCTCGAAGAAGCAGAAGCTTAACTGCCCTCTTTGATGAGGGTTCAATTCCCCTGGAGCACTATAAGTGCCTTCTATTCTCAACAAAAACAATACCGACCTTTATTTTCTCTCTCTCTCTTTCGATTTATTTTGAAAATGGTAAGAACCCATAAACTTTAAATTTTGGATCTGGCTATGTTAGTATTGATGAATTTTTGTTCATTAAGTACATACCCCATGTAAATATACCTTTGCATGCATAGTATGCACAAATGAGATTTGAGAAACAACACAACTTTATCAATCACCATAACATACATTTGTCTTTACAAATAGTAGAAGTCAAGTCATAAAGGAAAAGGATAGTTGTCACTACATATTCATTACCATACACCAAAAATACTAGTCAGGAAGTTAATTGATTCATTCTCCCGCTTGCAATTTGGCGGTCTCCTAAAAATGACATAATATGTGAAATGTGAAAAATTTAATAGGACAGCCATCCAATCAGTAAGCACACATAAAAACCAAATCCTTATCAAGGCTGATAGTTCCACTTTGTGGAGATTCTCAACTATTGCAATTAATCCAACATTTCATAAGGCTTTAAAGAAAGAGAGAACTGTATAAAACCAGCAGTAGATGTTCATAAAGAAAGAGAGAACTGTATAAAACCAGCAGTAGATGTTCATAAATAAATAAAACTAGTCTCTAAGGCTAAAACATATTTTCCTTGTGTGGATCTAAATAACTTGGAAGTGAAAGAGTTACCTCAGTGAATCCAAGATATCTATTCTGTGCTTTTTTCTCAAGTGGTGGATTTACATTGTTTTGTTGGGAGCAATTGCCATCCTCGTCTTTCTAAATGCTTTACGCGTGCCCTATTATTATTTTTTCACTTCATATTTGATCCTTGTCCCCACTGAACTCTCTCAACCTACAAATACAGATGATGCATCTGATTAGCTGCAATAAACTACTGATGATGCCTTGTATGACTTTTACTACAAAGGAATTTAAAGAGAGAAACAAAGGATCGGTAGCTTTTGTAAAATATTACTGAGATACTGTATAGTGAATTCATAACATGTAGGACTCTTGAGCTTCTATTATGAACTTTATCAAAATAAAAATGTATCCTGTTTGCTCTTTCTTTATATTTGTTTTTCATTTCAGCACCCTTCATGATTATATTCTATACACAATTGTGTTGCCATATTACAATGTAAAATGAGATGGTCCAAACTTTTGCGCCCCCACCCCACATGCAAATGAAGCACCAGCTGATGCGAATAATCTACCAGTCTTAAATTCTATGATAGAATGACTTAATTGAAAACAATCCATCCTTCCTCATCTCTCATCTTACACGAGTCCTGGCTAGTGTGTGAAGGATGATGTTTCAAAGCACCTCAAGCAATCTCTAGAATTCAGTTACCTCCCAATCCTGCAAATTTCTCCCAAACCTCAAGTCTCATATATCTCCCATACTTGAAGCTCTCCTGATATGTTATGTTTTCATCTCTCATAGACTCGAGATCCTGCATATAATCGGAAAAAATCCCGAGCACACCTCTCCACTCCACATATCATCTAACAGGCTAATTTTGCTTCCATCCCACCTTCAAAAATGCTACTACTTCTGAAGTCTCTTCTTCCCTTCATGATATTTCTCAATAAGTCACAAAGGAGCACTAATGTAATGTTCCTCGTTCTCCCTACCTCGTCCACAATTTTTTGCTATCATCCCTCCACATAGCCCACTACTGAGTCTCGAAACTCCACATCCATTTTCCCACAATGCCTTCTTGAACAGTCCGAGACTCTTCACCTCAACTCAAGTCCCATTTTTTATAAGGTAAGATTTTAAATAAGAGGTATCAAGGTGGTACAAAAGGAAACAGGACTCATGCATAGACCAAACAGACAAGCTATTACTCTTTCCTTCTTAACAATTGAGAAAATCCATGTATTGGTCTATACTAACTAACAGATTGCTTTTACACCAGAAAGACAGATTATGCAAACATTGATTTTTGACTCTAGAAATGTGAATCCTACTCCCTTCGATGCATACTTTGTTCCTCTCTATTTTCTTAGGGAAGTGACGATTTCCAACTAACCAAATTATGAATCCTAACTTTCTGATATTAAGCTCCATACAAAATTCCTCTAACCTCTCCAGCTTCTTGTCACATTAGTCGGTGTCCAGAAACGTAACATTTGATAAATGGGAATCCCCTTCCTCTCTTTGACAAGTATCTCCCTTGTAATCTAGTTAGTATCTTTGCTAGTCTTAACCCTATCAATTATTATGTTCCTCCATAGTGCGTCTTTGTACAAACCTCCCAATGAAAAACCTACTTAGGTGGTAGCTAGGGAGGTCACCAACTCTACAATTGAACATTTCAGCAGTTAATGGATCCTCCTTGAATAGGTTTAACACAAACGAATTCAATGAAGATATTGCTCAACAAAGGACTAACGAGATCCACAACTAACTTAATTTGGATTCTTTGATGATATCCCGGTGTCCTTTTTTTTTTTTTTTACATTTTGTATAAGGCAAGCTAATTTCACTATACTTGGGTGAAACTCGCCTTTATACAAGTGGTATGCCAAAAAAATAGTAATACGAAAGACACCCAATCTTCTATACAACAGGGATTATCATGGGTTCACCAAATATAAGCAAGGATAAGAGGCTACTCCTCAAATTAACAAAATTCATCTCTATCCCTTCAAAAATTCTCCTATTACGTTCACTACAAATAACTCAGAGAAGTGCTAATGGAACAATTGTCCAAGCCCTATGCCTTTTCCTCCTTCTACCACAACTTCAACTGAACATCAATTCCTTTCCGGTGCTTGGCATCACCCATGACAAGCCAACTGATTAAGTATTTCCCACCATATCGCGGTGTCTTTTAGGGTCCAACTCATGCAAAAGACAAGAATTCTAGATATGAAGGACTTCTTGAGTTTTTTCTACCTTCTGCTTAGTGATTTTTTTTATTTTTTTTTAAAGCTGGTAGTGTTTACTTCTGCTTAGTGAATTTAGGTTGATACCCTACTTCACCTTTGATTCTCTAAATTTTTCATTTGTTAAAAAAAGAGCCGATAATTTAACAAAAAAATTAAAATTTTATTCTATATGCCCCAAAAGCTGAACTTTTCACAAATATTTAGAAAACTGATAAGCACGAGAAATGTACATGATTATGGATATGCATTATAAATACTTCTAAAATTAATCATTTGATTTTGTTTAAGAAAACACGAAATATATATATATATATATATATATATATATATATGAACCCCTCTTCGGCAATTAGCTAAGATTAAATTGAAAAAAAACAAACTCACTCAAATTAATCTCTGTGAGGAAAATATTTTTAACAACATTGTAGCAGGTGTGGTAAATTATCAGAGTGTGGTGTACTGTTGATGCACCATACTAAAAAACCAGAGGTGACAACTGAATAGAAAAAGAGTAATCACCATTGTGTACGTGGAATCGAAATGACCACTAAGTGGCTTTAAGACCTTCTCCGCCACCTTGGAACCCCATCTTTAATTACCCTGAAGCTATGCATGCAATTCCTCCCCAATCTTATTGCACACGATGCAGTCTCGTTTCTGAACCAGGGGCGAGGCTGGAAAAAAATGTAGTTTGCAAGGCAAACGGCAAGGTCACTAGAAGTAGGGAGCAGAGTTTAGGAGTACATAAGGGGCTGTAAGTGCTGATGAAGGATATGAGGAATAGGCGAAAGATGAAAGGGGTGGAAGACTCTGCAATATATGAGATTCTTAAAAGATTAGTTGATTACATTACTGAAAGGTCCAGATTGTTTCCTTTTAAACAAATTAAAGATCAGCCAAGTGCAATAATCCAGGATTTGAAATTAAGAAATAACTAGAGGAGCAAAAGTGCAACTTGTCCTTCTGAATATTTTCTTATCAACTTGATCTACAACAACAACATACCCAATGTAAATGATCTAGTCGTTCAAAATATTTCTAGCTCCCTTCTAACTGGATACATTTAATGAGTACTCATTTAGAAGATAAATAACCATGCATACTTGTTATGTGTTCGATTTGTATCTTTTAAAATCATGAATTTTCGTTTATGCTGAGACTCCTGAAGGGCATTTTTGAAGCTATATCTGCTGTAAAAGGTTGATGTGCTTAATCAGACCAAAGATAGTTGGCAGACTACTTGAGGAACAAATAGAATTGAACCACCAAGGTCTCAGATGTTTAATATCTGCATCAATACTTGACCAAGCAAGATGTCAGAGACTACGAGAGGAGGAATTAGAGCATGCATGAATGGAGGACTAAGAAGACAAGTTGCATACGGAAATAGCTCGCTCTACTCATATAAATGCATGATATCATAATATTCCTCATCTTCACCTCCATCTTAAGTATTTAATATGTGTTGGAGAAGCCGATGGACATAGGCTTGCAAATATAGAGTAATGTACCCTGGGAAGGGTAGGAATTATGTAAATATTCGTAGCTTAAAACTAGTACGTTCATGAAAATATGGACAGCAAGTGATATCTTGCAAGACTTCAGCAATGCAAATAATTCTAATAAATAAGGAGGAATTAGAAGATCCTTCCTTTTGGAACACAATTGATGGCAAGGAAAGGTAACAACAACAATTACACCTTGATCCCAAACTAGTTAAGGTCGGCTGTATGAATTATCTATATCCATTCCATTGGATTTCGGCTGTTCCATTCTACCAGTCAATTGTTTGTCTTATAAGGCAAATTAGAGATTCTGTATATCTGAACCTATCCCTACACTGGTATACAATCTCTGAACAAACTTAAAAGACTCTTATCAAATATGGGATCTAACATAAATATGTAATTAGCGACTATTTTAATCTAACCGGTGCATATTGCCTATTGGATTATTTTCTTCTATGGTGTTCTGTTCATCACAAATATTATATGGATTTCAAGAAATTGGAGGTTCATTGAGACAACTTGCTTCCCTGTGATTTTAAGTCTACCTCATGCCTTTCTTTTTACAACCATGATGTCAGACTATGCTCGAATAATTCACGGGATGCATGTCACCTTCCACCAACAACAACAAATACCAGAAACTCTACTCACTCTTAAGTCTTCTTAACAAACAAAGTTATTCCTCCCATTCCCTACCACTGCAAAAATAAACACATAGATATACACAGGACCAGCACAACTCCCTATTTGTTCAATTCACATAAGTTGCTAACATTTTGGGCATTGCTATTATACAATTACATTAGTGAAAGTGTGAAATAGGAATAGGAATGCCATTAAAACAAAGGAAATTAGGAAGTACCTTGAGTCAGCGGCATCGGAGCCCATTGCATTTGCACCTCACACTGTAAACGGGTTTGCGGTGGCCGAAAGTGGCTATTCTGCTGCTTTCTCTTCTTAGTTCTTACGTCTCTTATTTTATATAAATATAGTTTTGACTTAATTGCAATAGAGTACTTGTACAACACTAGAAGCGGCAATTGAGTCCTCGTCCAATTTATAGTACTAATATTTAGATGAGCTAATGACCTGCTAATTTTATTAACTCAGCCTACTTTGATATCTTAATTCAGATGGTTTTAAAACAAAATTTATGTGCGGTTCAAAATTGATTCATAATAAACTGTCTTAATATTTTTTTATTTTGTATGTTATATATATAGTCATAATATTAAAAAAAATTAAAAATTAAAAATTATCAAGTACTCAAACAAAATATTTGGTGCATGGACGATATAATAGGAAGGCTGAATCTCGACTCTGATGCTATATAAAAATGGATTTTGAACTTAACTAAATCCAAAAACTAACTTATGAAAGAAAAGATTAAGCAAATTCATATAAGAAGAACAATTGCCCTTGCCTTTTCTGAGGTGAGACTTCTTTAAAATATGACCTTCTCTTTTCCTATTAAAACACATCTAGGTAGGAAGCGTTATAAACTTTTTTAAAAGACAAAAAATATGGATCCAATTATGAATATGTTACATGTAAAGAAGGTACCAATTGGTCAATTTGATGTATTGCCAATATTTGCATATTGAATTTAAAGCCAAGAGAAACAAATCGAATGGCATACTGCCGTAAATACAATAGCAAGGCCATAGTTCTGTAACTTTTCTAATAAGGTCTAGAATTTTTCTTTCCTAGAGAGCAAAAAAAAATTAATTATTCAAAGCCATATTATTTTTAACAAATTAAAGATAGACATCCTTCCCAAACGAGGAGCTACCACATAAAAACATAATTTCATCAAACTTGTTCACTTGTACTAGCTAATCTCTGCTTGCACCTTCTCAATGAAACTAAGCATGCTCTCTAATCCTTTCTCATCTGGAAAAAAAAAAAGATGGTATTTGCCATTGTTGTTAAACAATAAGGCTACTTTTGAAGGATTCAACAATTTTGAAGAGTCCGAGCAACACAACAGAAAATAGTTGAATTAATAAAAATGTTAAGAGGTTTACCAAATCTTGGTATAGTGTGGCCCTTAGGATGATGAATGACCACTGGATCAACATATGATTCCAAAAGTTTCATCCCAGACGGCTTTAGGAAGTCTTTCTCACCTATAATATCCAGTGAATATAAGTGTAGAATTTTCATAATACAAAGGTTGTAAGTGTTTAGTTTTAAAATATAGTATTTGTTCATAACGAAGTTAATAGTACACGGTGTTTAGTGTAGTTAACCCTTAAACATATATACAAAGTCTTTGATAATTTGTAGGGATAGAAAGTACCTAAGAAGTGAACAGAAGGGCATGTAATTGCTGGTGAATAAGCTTTTTCGGCCAGTGATTTAATCTGCATTTTCGCACCTCCAATTATTATCAGATATTTTATTTTGGGAACCTTTGTAAGTCCCACTCCCTGCCATTATCACGCCAAAATAACCATGGATAAGTGAAAAGAGGATAAATATCCTCTGCTTTCAATGAGATTGTGGGTTCGAGTCGTCAAACAAGTAAAATGGCTAGGAGCTTTTAAGAAGGGGCTAGTGTTTACCTTATCCTGCAATCCAGGCAATGCTCCAGAAAGAATTGCCCCCTGAATTGTATAAAAAAAACAGAGAATACTCAGTATCAGATTGTGCAATTTTCCTATAAAGATTACAAATTTGAAATGTGAACAAAGAAAAATAAAAGTACTTAAAAGAGTCAACTCAAAGTTATTCAGAATCAAGAAGAAAAGTAAGAGAAAATAAAAAATTACATCAATATCTAATTTTTTTCAAATTTATATCCAAACGCCCAACTAAGATAATAGGGAATTTTTTTTTTAAAAAAAATTAAATCATACCTGGGAGAAACCAAGAAGACCATCGAAAGGTCCATGCTTAATCATACACTCTTGTATATATTCAAGACACTTATCAAAATTCTCATACTCTTTCAATTCCTGTATTTCAAAACAACAACAGTTATAAAATAAAATAATTTTTTTTTCTTTTATTTGAAATTTAGTAAGAATTAATTAGGCGTGCAACGCAACGCAACCTTATTGAACTGGTACCATTCATAATAAGGAGGGTCAAAGATGCCTTCAACTTCAGATTTGCCTTGAGATGGAAATGGCGCATCAACAAAAACTAGATCCAATTTATTCACAACTTGAATTGGCCATTTATCAAAAATTTGCTTCTTCAGAATTGCTCCACTCGTTCGAAACCCATGAAGACAAAGAAATCTGGGCAATTTCCTCTGATTGGCGTTGGCAGATCCTTCACCTGCCATGGTGGCGACTGAATTTGTCTGCTGATGGATATTCATTGTTTGGCCATACATTTTGGAGCTAATTTTTGAGAAAATTTTGGGTAAATAGTACAGTATCTGCTTACTCATAGAATTTATCTAATTTTTGAAAATAGATTTCGAAAACTTGTAAAAAGAAAAGTGGGGGAAATATAATATTAATTTCTTTTTAAAGTTCAAAATCTATTCCAAAATTTTCTATTTTATTTTTTAATAAATCAATTTATTTATGATCCTAAGAGATTGCTTCTAAAATGCGAAAATAGTAGTTATATTTGTCTTTTTACATGGATGGATATTCGTAACTAATTGTAATTTGACGAATTAGAATAGCTAGTAATTATGTTATTAGTAAAAAAAAATTATTAAAATATCATGTCATGATATTATGATGATGTATTATTTAGTTCATTATATTTTGTATCAAATTTATGAATTTTTTTTTTTCGTTTTTAGACCTTATGAGTATAAGTCATGTTTCATATTTATATTTTATATAAAAAGTGAAAACTATGATCATGTTTGTAAAATGTAAGAAATGTAGGAAACGTTTGTGGAAATTTTCTGATGCTTTATTGATCATCATCTTGTATCTTTATATACAAGTATTTCGTGCAGGAAAATAAGAAAAAGAAAAATACAGAGAAAATCCCAGTTGTACACTTGTCTAAATCTTGTAAAAATATTCTAACAACCTAACTAATTTTATTCCCTCCTGTGTTGATATAGTATGTTGCTCACGTGCTATTCTTCATTTATTTATTTCTGCAGCTAATAGATAAGTAGGAATTATGTTTGCCAACATCCCCCCTCAAGTTGAAGGGGAGAGAAGAAACACCCAACTTGGATAAAATGCCATGATGGGAAGCGCCAAAAAGAGGCTTTGTGAAAATATCCGCGAGTTGGAGCTTTGAAGGAACAAACTGAAGAGAGATCAACCCAAATGCATATTGTTGTCGAACAAAGTGACAATCAAGTTCCACATGTTTTGTCCTCTCATGGAAAACAGGGTTGTGGGCGATATGAATCACAGCTTGACTATCGGAGTTAATAGGAACAGGTAATGATAGTGGAACTGAAAGATCCTCCAGTAAATAGATGAGCCAAGTTATCTCGACAGTGACTTTTCTCATGGACTTGTATTCGGCCTCTACTGAAGAAAGGGAAGTAGAAGTTTGCTTTTTTGATTTCTATGAAATGGAGGATCCACCAAGGGTAATGAAGAATCCACTGATCGACCGGCAAGAATTCTTACAAGATACCCAGTCGGCATCGCAAAAAGCATTTAGAGATAGAGAGAGAGCAGACGATAAGAGAATCCCTTGCCCTAGATCCAAAGCCAGATATTTCAATACACGAATAGCAGCAGAGTAATGAGAGTAGCATAGCCGCTGCATAAATTGGCTGAGTTTCAACACTAGGAAGGCAAGATATGGACGAGTATGCGTCAGATAATTCAATTTCCTTACTATATGCATGTAAGTGGTAGGATCAGAAAGAAGTATGTCAGCATCTGCATGTAGTTTGATAGAGGGATCCAAAGGAGAAGTAACAGAAGACACATGGGAAGTATCAAATTCTCTGAGAAGGTCAACAGCAAACTTGCGTTAACTGATGATAAAATCTTGATTCTCTCTAATAATTTCCAGACTAAGAAAATAATTGATGTCCCCTAAATCCTTTACCCTGAATTCAACATTGAGAAAAAACTTGATTTCAGCAATTTCATGAAGATCATCACCAGTTAAAAGAATAGCATCCACGTAAACTGCAACAATAGAGATAAGGCTTGCATATTTTTTAAAAAATAGAGAGTAGTCATTCAAAGACGAAGTGTACCCGTTGTATCTTAGAGCACCAGCAAGTCGAGAATACCACTGTCGAGAAGCTTGTTTCAAACCATACAGAGACTTTTTAAGAAGACAAATATGGGTAGGTGATAGAAGAATAATCCCGGGTGGGAATTTCATGAAAACTTCCTCATCTAATGAACCATGTAAGAAGGCATTGTTGATGTTCAATTGTAAAACTTTACAATCTTTCTTTACTACCACTGCTAAGAGACACCTGATGGTTATCATTTTGACAACAAGAGAAAAAGTCTCATTGTAGTCAATTCCTTTTCTTTGAATATCCCCCATCCCCACCAATCGAGCTTTAAATCTTTCAATTGAACCATCGGAAAGAAATTTGATCTTGTATATCCATTTGCAAGGTAAAACCTTCTTTCCTAGAGGTAGTGAAACAACTTTCCAAGTGTCGTTGAGTTCTAGAGCTGCAATTTCGACAGCCATAGCAAATACCCATTTATAGTGTGTAGCAGCTTGAGAGTAACTAGTGGGTTCAGTAAAATTGGTGAGGGATCTGAAAATTTGTTGATTAGGAACAGACAGGGTATTAAAAGAAAAAACTTGAGTAGGAGGAAGGAAAGCAAAGCACAAGTCTGTAAGATTAGTGAGATAAACACTACTGCATATGAAATCCTTTAGATAACCTGGTTTGTGAGAAAGCCTTTCTGATCTTCTAGGAGAAGAGGCATGAGGAATGACAGGGTCTGGTGAAAGAGGATGAACAATGTTAGGAGAAAAATGTGGTGAAGGAACAGAAGAAAAGTTGTGATTATTGAAAGTAGGAGAAAATGATTGATCTGGAACATCAAAATAAGAGGGAGAAGGAGTAAAAAGTTGAAAGGATGAGGTAGAAGATGTAGCAAAAGGGAACTGACCTTTATAAAAAATGACATCCCTGGATACAATTATTTTCTTAGTGGTGAGGTCCATGACTGTGTACCCCTTTTGGAAATGAGGATAACCTAAGAAAACATATTTCGTAGCTCGGGGATCAAATTTACTCCTTCCTTGAGATAAGGTGGAACAATAACAAAGACAACTAAAAGTTCTTAAAGACGAGTATGAAGGTGACTAGTGAAAGAGAATTTCATAAGGTGTCTTGCCATGTAAAACCTTTGAAGGAAAAACGTTGAATTAAATGTGTAGTTGTTAGAACACACTCACCCCAATAAGAAATGGGAACATGAGATTGAAAAAACAGACCTCTAGCAACCTCCAAAAGATGTATATGTTTCCTTTCTACCACCCCATTTTGTTGTGGGGTGGCTACACAACTTTGTTGATGTAAAATGTCATGTTCTTGCAAATAAGCAGTTGCGAGGGTTCCTTTCCCAAGTTCCAAAGCATTATCAGAACTGATACACTTAACCTTCTTGTTAAACTGTCTTTCGACCATAGATAAAAAGGTCTTTAAAATTGGAAAAACATTGTTTTTAGTGCTCAACAAGAATGTCCAAATTCATCTACTATAATCATCAACTATGGTAAGGAAATATTTGTAACCATTATGAGTAGCATGTTTATAAGGACCCCAAGTATCAATGTGAATTAATTCAAAAGTTTCTTTAGTTTTGATTGAACTAGTGGGAAAGAAGGACCTGGTTTGTTTAGCTTGAGGACAAGCATGACATATAAGAGTAGAATAAGAAGAATGGTTGATAAAATTAAACAATTTCATTGCTAATAGGGGCAAAGGCCCAAGTCTCATATGTTAAAGGCTTACATTTGAAAGAGCATCACAAAGAACAGGAATAAAACTGAAATTGCTTCCTTTTTTTGAAAAAGAGACACATTACTTGACATAATTTAAACTATGCCTAAAATTAGTTGGTTGCAGAAGATATAATCCTTCTCTAAGCTCACCAAAAGCTTACCACTCTCTTCATTAGAAAGTCTTGCAAAAGACATGCACTAGAAGTAAACAGCACATCCCAGTTGATTTGATCACACAACCTATGTATAGAAAGAAGATTGTATTTAAAAACAAAAACATGAAGGACGTTGGTTAGAGTAAGGTTAGGCAGAATAGAAACACTACCTATATGAGTGACAGTTACCTTGAAAGAATTAGGTAAACTGATGTTAATAGGAACAGGAAATAGGCTTCATAAAGAAGAAAGAAGAAACATCAAAACGCATGTGTTCTGATGCTCCTGAGTCAATAATCCAAGTTGCAGAATTAAAAACTGAAAAACATGTGCCTGAGTATTTAAGGATGGTACCAGCTACACCATTTGCATTTATCTCTGTTGATGGCACTGAATGAGACATCTGCATTTCCTTCACTATTTGAGTGATTTCTGCCATTTGTTCCTTAGTAAAGTGTTGAAAGTTGGTTGTCCCTCCTTCCTTAGAAGACTGATAAGAGTTGTCCTCTCCTGCAAAAGCTGCAATCCCTTTGATTATAGAGTTTTTCCCTTTAGTGAACTCGATATCCTCAGGGTACCCATGCAGTCTATAGCAATCATCCACTACAAACGCAGACACAAGAACAAGTAATATCTGCATTTAAAGAGTCCAACTCATCCCATAAACGTTTCAATTTAGTGAAATAACCTGATATATCAGAATTCCCTTGCACTAAGCCATTAAGTTCCTTTTGAAAGTGAAAAAGGTTGGTATCATTAGACTTACCAAACCTTTGTTAGATGCTATCCCAAAACTCCTTAGCAGTGCGGTTCGTTCGAGAAATTCCTACCTCTTTATCTATCTGTGAGATGTTTGAATAAATGACACTATCTCCAATCTCTTTGGATAATGAGTTGAGTAACCAGGAGGTTACCATGTCATTACAACAGTTCCATTGAGAAGAATCAGAAGCATCGGAAGGTGGTGCTTGACATATGGCATTGATGAAGCCTAGCTTCCTCTTAGCTGAAAGAGCTATCAAAATCGATCTCCTCCAACCAGGAAAACCTCGTCCATCAAACACAGTGCTTATGAGATTTATTCCAGGAGAATCAGAGGGGTGAAGATAATAGGGGTGACTGGAGTCCATAGCAGATGCTGCAGGTGCAACAATTGTTCCAGAATTGTTGGATGGTGATGAAGAATCTCCCATTGTAGATGATGAGTGAATGAAAATTGGATCGAGCTTACTGCTCTCATACAATGTAAGAAATGTAGGAAACATTTGTGGAAATTTTCTGATGCTTTATTGATCATCATCTTGTATCTTTATATACAAGTATTCTGTGCAGGAAAATAAGAAAAAGAAAAATACAGAGAAAATCTCAGTTGTACACTTGTCTAAATCCTGTAGAAATATTCTAACAACCTAACTAATTTTATTCCCTCATGTGTTAATATAGTGTGTTGCTCACGTGCTCTTCTTCATTTCTTTCTTTCTGCAGCTAATAGATGAGCAGGAATTATGTTTGCCAACATAAAATATAAGCAATATACTACTAGAAATATAAACAATAAATAACGAGAGTAGATTGTGGAGATCGTCTTATTCAAATGTCTTCAAATATCTCATGTAGTAGTGAAATAACAATCCTATTTATAGGTTGAAAAATCAGTACTTCAAAAGTCACCATGTTAAGTGTCACAATAAGTAGATACATTTTTATCCAAAATAGTTCATAATACCTAGAGAATATGTGCAAGTAGTTTATCTACTAAAAATATAGACAATCCACTAATTCAATGAATTTATAACACCCCCCTTGAATGTCATAGATAATTATTAGGAGCGATTTTACTTTTAAAAGCCAAGGGAAGAATTATTTCCAGAATGAGGAACTGGCATGAAAAAACATAATTTTATCAAACTTGTACTAATCTCTGCTTGCACTTCTCAATGAAACTAAGCATGCTCTCTAATCCTTTCTCATCTGAAGAAGAAAAACAAAAGAGGATGGTATTTGTCATTTTTGTTGAACAACAAGGGCTACACAGAAAATCTAAGTTGCCAATGCCCGGATTGCCGCACCTGTGTTGGACACACAAATTTGAAGAGTCCGAGCAACATAGCAGAAAGTACTTTAAATGAAGTTGAATTAATAAAAATGTTAAGAGGTGTACCAAATTAATCTTTGTATAGTGTGGCCCTCTGGATGGTGAATGACCATCGGATCAACATATGATTCCAGAAGTTCCATCCCATGCGTCTTGAGAAAGTCTCGCTCACCTATAATAGCCGGTGAATATAAGCCATAATACAAAGGTCGCAACTCGCAAGTGTTTGATTTTAAAATATAGAATATTTGTTCGTAACGAAGATAGCCCTGAAACATATACACAAAGTGTTTGATAATTTGTAAGGAGAGAAAGTACCTAAGAAGTGAATGGAAAGGGCATGTAATTGCTGATGAATAAGCCTTTTCGGCCAGTGGTTTAATCTGCAATTTTGCACCTCCAATTATTATCAGATATTTTATTTTGGGAACCTTCGTAAGTCCCACTCCCTGTCAATTAACACACCGAAATAAGCATCAGAAGTAACAAGGGTGGATTGCTTCAATGGTAAACAACCTTCATTTTTAATGTTGAGATTGTAAGTTTGAGTTATCGTTTTAAAAAAAATGGAAGCATGTAAAGAATACTATGATTCAAATTGTGACATTAACATTTCCAATACTTACCATATCCTGCAACCCTGGCAATGCTGCAGAAATTAGTGCCCCCTGAATTGTATCAAAAGGCAGATAGATAATATTCAGAATCATATTGTGCAAACTTCCTACAATATTACTACAAATTTGAAAGGGGAAAGCCCTCAATTTTGTCCGTGCTACAAAACTTATTGTTACAAAAGTGACTCATATATACCTTATTGTTACACAAATGACTGATATAAAAAATTATATCAAACAAAATCAATATCATTGTACCAAATTTATATCCAATCAAGATAATAAGGAAAAATACCTGGGAGAAACCAAGAAGACCGTCGAAAGGTCCATGCTTAATCATACAGTCTTGTATGTATGCAAGACATTTATCAAAATTATCATATTGTTTTAATTCCTGTATTTCAAAACAACAACAATTATAAAATAAAATAAAATTAATAACATTATAATTTTCTTGTTAAAAAGTGCAACCTTACTAACTAGTACCATTCATAATAAGAGGGTAAAAAATGGCGTCGACATCAGATTTGCCTTGAGAGGGGAAAGGTGCATCAGCAAAAACAAGATCCAACTTGAATTTGCCATTTATCAAATATTTGCTTCTTCAGAATCGCTCCATTCATGAAGGCAAAGAAATCTGGGTAATTTTCTGATAGTGGTGTCGTTTGATGTCTGCTGATGGATATTCATTTTTGAGAAAAAAATTTGGTAAATAGTACAATAGTATCGAATTTGTTTAATTTTTGAAAAATATATTAGTATATATCATTTTTTAAGTTATTCCAAAATTTAATATTTTATATAAAATAATTTTATTTATTTATGACTCCAATTAATTCCCATTTATCTTTTGAGTTGTCTGATCTGAAAAATATATGTTTGTCGTGAAGAAATTATTTTAAATGTGGAAATATTGTATAAAAGAATACTAATTAGTTACCATTGATGTTATTATTTGTCTTTTAACGAATTGTAGTAACTAGTAATTATGTTATTAACAATATTTATTGGAATATCATGTTATAAAAATGATAAATTCATATCAAACTTATATATTTTTTTAATATAATTTTTCAAACTTATGGATATAAATTATGTTTGATGTTTTTCAAAATGAAAATGAAAATTTATGTTTCCAAAAACTATTGCAAACATATTTTCAAATTTCAATCCAAGCAAATTTTATCTAATAGAGTTATTTAATTTATATTTATATATTAACACATTAATTTTATATTTAAAAAACTATCATATAAATCAATATTAAGTACATATTTTAATTATGTTTGATGTTTTTCAAAATGAAAATGAAAATTTATGTTTCCAAAAACTATTGCAAACATATTTTAAAATATCAAACCAAGCAAATTTTATCTAATAGAGTTATTTAATTTATATTTATATATTAACACATTAATTTTATATTTAAAAAATTATCATATAAATCAATATTAAGTACATATTTTAACTAACGTGCATTAATCGTTGATGGTACACATAGCTGTGTTCGCATGAATTGGTTTGACAAAGCAAAAGGCTTCTTCAATATGAAGTTCTGACTTCATAAATTTCTCATATAGCTTAAACTACAAATTTCTAAAAGTTTGAACAAATAAAAGATTTTTAAATGACTTAAGGTTATTGATAGTCCCTTAAAGTTGTTCGCATAATTCATTTAGATACTTTAATTAGGACTTGCACCTATTGAATACTTAAATTGTTCAAAACATGTAACTACTAAACACAAAACACTGATATGACAAAAATTGTGTTTTGCACTTCACTGAAGCGCGTGAAAAGATTCAATGTTTTTTTATTTTTACATTTTTTTTTATTGACACTATAATTAACTTAAAAGAATTTTTTTTCTTCTTTCATTTACACGTTTTTTCAAAAAAGAAAAGCACCCCACCCCCTACCAGTCATATTCTTCATAATTTAATTTGCAAGACTTTCTCCATGTTAGTTCCAACATTGTTTTTCTTTCTTTTTATAAAAAAAAGAATATAATTTCTTCCAAATCTGAAAATAAATGAAAATCAACTAGGAAGAAATCATACGATTCAGATTTAAAAGAAAGACTTTCTTTCGTACAATTTATTTCAAATCTCATAAAAATAATGGAATAAATATGAAGAAGAAAGAAGATAAATGATTTTTACGTATAAAAGAAATTAGCCAATATTTATTATCACAATTTTCGAACAAATATGTTTACTCAAATTCAAATATAAACCCATTAAATTTATCAAAAATGATATTCGAAAATTCGTAAAAATTAATTTTTGAGCTATCAATTTCTTTTTGTGATCAATGTAGAAATAAATAACCGCGGCAAAATTTTCTTTCTTCTTCAATCTTAGTATGAAAATATATTTTTTTAAAAAGTTAATCTTTCAAGTTATTTGAAAAGAAATTATGTTTTGTGATTTGAAAAAGAATGTGATTTGGGAAGAAGATGAAGATAAAAAGGGGTTGGGTAGCAGAGGGGTGGGGTAGAATAGGTTGACATTATTATTTATTTTTTTTCTTTTTAAAAAAACTAGAAATAAAATGTGTTTGAAATAATTTTAAACAAAAAAATATTTTTTAAAATAATTTTGGGGGCCCGGTGCCACATGTTATTTTTTAAAAAACAATTTTTGAATAAGTAAAAGTATTCAATAAATACTAATTTTAATTGAAATGTCTAAGTGAATTATGTAGACAACTTTAAGGAACAATCGATGATTTAAGCCTATTTAAATATAATAGAATGGCAAACTGCCGTAAATACAATAGCATGGCCATACTTCTGTAACCTTTCTAATAAGTTCGGTACTATTTTATTTATTAAAAAAAAAAAGTAGAAATTATATGTCCCAAACGAGGGACTGCCACAAAAAAAAATTAAAAAAATTATCAAACTTGTTCACTTGTTAATCTCTGATTGCACCTTCTCAATGAAACTAAGCATACTCTCTAATCCTTTCTCATCTGAAAAAAGAAGAAGAATTAATTAACAACACAGAATATAATAAACATTAAATGAAGTTGAATTAATAAAAAAGTTAAAGAAGTTTACCAAATCTTGGTATAGTGTGGCCCCTAGGATGATGAATCACCACTGGATCAACACATGATTCCAACAGTTCTATCCCATACTTCTTTAGGTAATCTTTCTCACCTATAATGTTTCAATTAATAACCAGTAATTAATATCGTATATTTTTTTAAAAAAAATATTTCATCTTCAAAGTGTGAAAAGATAGATTTTATCATTGTTAGATCACTTAAAAGTTATTATAGATAATTATTCATAACAAATAACTAATCGCCCTGAAAATAAAGCATACCACCTGCTATAACATATTAAAACACATTTAAGAAAATTAGAAGCTTTGGATACATGTTGCGATAATAACATGTTGAAGTTTAGCAGCTGGACCCCCCACCCCCTCCTAAAAATAGGCATGTTGAAGTCATAAGTTTGGATTTTCTAGCTTATGCTATAGTTTAATAAGTCAATTGAAACAACTCATAACTGCAATTAGTTATGAAACAAGAATTTAGGAGTTGTTTGGTGACTGGATGACGGTTGGAAACTTGGAATGTCTCACACAATTAACTATCTATTTTTTAAACAGAATAGCTAATTCTTGAGATTAATTGATATTCACAAGGAAATGTGAAATATTTCGAGATTGATATACCTTATACCATCGATCAAACAACTCCTCTTGTCTAAAAAATCCTTTATATATATCGAGGCATATCCTCTAAATATTCCTCCCAACAATAACCAATATTGACGTATTTATCGATCTAATAAGTTGGAACTATACATTGTGTTTCTCGACATGCCTTTATTTATTTAACAAATACTATAGTACTTAATTTGCATCGTTCCATGAAATTTCTTAACAAATTCAATTTAATCGAGTCGGCCCAAATTGACCAGAATCTATAGTTGACTTGTCCTAGTTTATAAAAAAAACGTTTTAAAAGAAACAAAATAATGTGTTGTTCATTTTGCACAAAACGTTATGAAATAAATAAAAAAGAATCATACTACGTGTACTGTAAAATAGCCAAACAACAATACAACGTGTTGAAATTTTTTGCAGGAACAGAAAAGTACCTAAAAAATGAAGGGAAGGGCATGTAATTGCTGATGAATAAGCCTTTTCGGCCACAGATACATTCTGAAATTTAGCACCTCCAATTATTATCAGATTTTTTATTTTTGGAACCTTTGTAAGTCCCACTTCCTGCCAATATCACACCATGTAATCATCAATTATCATGAAAATTTTAATTGAACACGAATAATTATGACAGTACGATTGGAATTTTGATATTTTCATTTCACACAAAGAACTAAACAAAAATTTAATTTATCGCGTAGTGTGTACCTTAGCCTGCAACCCGGACAATCCTCCAGAAAGAATTGCCCCCTGAATTTTGTATCAAAAAGACAGAGATACTCAAAATCAAATTGTGCAAATCTATTTTCTAGTAATAAAGATACATGTAATATCATAAATTTGAAATGTGAAAAAAGAAAAAGAGAAAAGTACTTAAAATGCAGAGAAGAAATAATTATTATAGCAGTATCTTTTTTTAAAAAAGCATCAACCTCAAATAAAGAATTTTATTCCACCTTTAACCGGAAATAGTCTAAATTATGTCTTTTTGCTTTTAAAAAAAACAATTGTTTTCATAGAAAAAAAATATATTTTTGACTTAAATAACAGACCTTTTTTAAAAAATCAAATACTTCCAAAGTACATGCAAAAAACATTGAACCAAATTTATAACCAATCCAATAACGAATAAAGAGAAGAAAGAAAAAACTCGAATTACCTGAGAGAAACCAAGAAGACCATCGAAAGGCCCATGCTTAATCATACATTCTTCAATGTATTCAAGACATTTATCAAAATTCTCATACTCTGTAAATTCCTGTATTGAAAAACAACAACAATTAGTTGTTAGATCGAAATTGAAGGAAGAACTATGTAATGGAATTTTAATACTGAAAAAGGGAAGCGACCTTATTGAATTGGAACCACTCGTAATAGGGAGGGTCAAAGATGCCTTCAACTTCAGATTTGCCTTGAGATGGAAATGGCGCATCAACAAAAACTAGATCCAATTTATCCACCACTTGAGTTGGCCATTTATCAAATATTTGCTTCTTCAAAATTGCTCCACTCGTTCGAAATCCATGAAGGCAAAGAAATCTGGGTTTCCTTTGATTAGTTTTGCAATCACCTTCACTTCCCATGGTAGCAACAATTTATATATATAATTTTTTTCAGAAAGTAAAATGACTCTGTTTTGTAGATTTAGAGAAAAGTCCGTAAGTGTAGGAGGAATATATAGAGTGAAGGAGAAAGGGAGTCGTGCCAGAATTTTTTTAGGCGTGGGTTGGGGAACGCGTAGGATGAATTGTCTACGGGATTTGGGGCTCGTGGGATATTGCGTGGACGGTAAAGCTCGACTCAAAAAGAGAAATATTTGGCCAGAATTTGGCCATGTAAAAAGACTAGAATATTCTTGTTTTAATTTTTGTATTTATTTCCTCAATACTTTTTCCTCCAAACAAAACTAACCTTTTTTATATTTTCCAAACTCCTTGAACTACTAAAACACAAACTATTTGCCTGCCAAGGAAAATGAAAAAATGTCTTTGTGTATATTTTTTTGTGTGTCTATAGTTTATCCGATTTATTTTTAAAAATAAATATTGTTTAGTAAATAAAAAAATTGTACGTTTTAGTTAAAAAAATATTTTTGTAATTTTGTTTTTACACATTAATATTTTTTTCATTATAAACCAAATTATGTTCTACATATACATAAAATACATTCCTTCCTCTATCCCTCCCTTGAACTCAATTATGATCATAAGGTGCCAACGCATATCT
The DNA here is from genome assembly GCF_019186545.1 of Solanum stenotomum. Classification (NCBI taxonomy): domain Eukaryota; kingdom Viridiplantae; phylum Streptophyta; class Magnoliopsida; order Solanales; family Solanaceae; genus Solanum; species Solanum stenotomum. The sequence goes on from NC_064283.1 coordinate 7,273,802, forward strand.
TGAAAAATTATTTTTTCGCTTAAAATAAACTATAAATGACTATCTTATCTACTTAAGATTATACTTAATTATTTTGTAATACAAAATTAGTAAAATATAGTAATTAAGTGTAGATTAAAAGAGTTTAATTAAATTTTTCTTTAAATATAATCAACTAAATAGATTAGTCTATATAATGGATGTTTTTCAAGAGAAAAAAATTATTTTGAAATTTGGATATTTCTAAAAATAATTGATGATAAGACATATATAACTATGCCATAAATAATACATTATTCTTTATTTGTGTATGATGTGATTCATATGCAATCGAAGATATGAAGACAATCACATAAGAGGAAACATGATGGTAATTTGAGTTTTCTACATATTTTGTTCACATACATTCTGAGTATAATTGGATAAAATATATTTTATCACTAATTTTTTTCTAGAAAATCAATGCGTAAAAACAACACCTTTAAATAAATAAGAGTAATTGTTTAGCCAACTCGGTCAATTTCAGATTTTATTTTTGAGTGTTGTCGATATAAATTTTTAATATTTAAATTTAGAATATAAATTATCTTTTCACGATTAGAAATTATAAATTTAAATAGATAATCTACACTTTACTATATTTTATACTTTTCAAAAAATTTCTTATCATTAAGAAATCAGAAATGGAAAATAAATAAACAAAAAAATNGGAAAAATTTGAAATTGAAAAAGAGATATATTATTTATTATTTTTTTAGATCTTGAAAATTTCAAGGGAGAAGAATGGGTGAGACTTATGTTTTCTTTGGTGAATTTTTTGGTTCCTTTCCCATGTTTAATCATGAAATCATCAATAATTAATCTCATTAATCATTTTCCATGTATTGGAAATATAATTGAAGAATATATTTAATATTTAACTTAAAGGGTAAAAATGTCCAAAAATAAACTAATTTATAGTGTGAACATGTCTTTTTTTCATTCTTTCATTCTGGCCAAATTATGGCCAAATTTTTATGGCCAAAAGGATTTTTTCTTTTTTTATATTTAAAATTTAAATTGAAATTATTTATTTTTTTAATAAAGAAGCAATTTATCTATTGCATGGCGTTCTTTTTGATGGTACACTATTGACATGTGAAGTCGTGAAGCTCATTAGTGAGCCAATCTCAACCCCACAACGCATGTGATATGTGAATCGAAGTGTAAAAAATTATTTTCTTGAACCTCAAACTTAATTAATTAGTGAATAGTAGTGTAAAACATGGTGAATATATATATATATATATATATATAAATATATGGGAAATAATTGAAATTGCACAATAATAATAAAACTTATTATTTAATAAAAAGTAGTCTTGAGAATAAATGAATATTACTACAATAATATATAAATATTAGTGCAAAAAATTAATACTTGAATCATGCTGAAAACTGTCTTAAAAAACTATTTCAACAGTATAAAATATTACACCAAAATTAAACAAACTTTCCCTATCTTAAATAGAGGATACATGAATCAACACATTAATTAACATCAGGAAGTTATTAATGGGGAAATAAAATAAACATTGATTAATTAAACGAGGGATTCAGAAATAGAGGCAGCATATAGATGCTTGTTACTCCCTTAGTCCAAAAAAGAATGACACATTTTTATATTAAGTAACAATTTAATTATAAAATATTTGTGTTACCTTGATGAAATGATTTACACTCACACAAATTTCTATTATTCATTTTGGACTATAAATTTTAATTTTTTTTCTTTTTTTCTTAAACTCCATGCGGAATCAAACTACCTCACATAAAATGAGACGGAGGGAGTATATATTATAATGAACAAAATGAGAAGAATATATAGGGAAAGAATGCCATGTAACAATGACAAGTGGCCTTGCCACTTGTCCAATTCCCTACATGCAACATGACACATGGAGAATGAGTTGTCAAGAGAAAAAAACGAGGTAATATCTCAGATGGCCACTCAATTATGAATTATTTTCTCAGAAAGTCACTCAATTTTTAACTCAAAAGTCACTCAACTATGAGTGTTTTATACTTACAAAGTCACTCAACTTATTCAATTAATTTTTTAAAATTAAAATTTAATTAAATGAAATTTTTATCTCTAACTAAAATTGTAAAAAGATGACCCACCTACTTAACTAGATCCGCTAAAAATATAATAGTGATCCTTTTATTTTACCTTTTCCCCAAATTTAATAGTTAGGATTTATTATTTTAAGAACCTTTAAATTTTGTATGTTTTATGATTTTTTTTCTACACTATGTTTAATTTGTGTTAATAGGAACATCGATACAGTTTGAAAATTTTTTAAGCATGGTATGTTGACGATTTTTAAGCATAGTATACTGACGAGGTTAGATAATTTTTTAAGCATAGTATAATTGGCAGTTCAAGTGGATGCTTATTTATTTTTAATTTTTTTTCTTAGAAATAAAAATTTGATCTAAGTAGATTTTAATTTTAAAAAATTAATTGAATAGGTTGAGTGACTTATTAAGTAAAACACTCATGGTTGAGTGACTTTGTATGTAAACACTCGTAGTTGAGTGACTTTTTGAGTAAAGAAGAGAAAAGACATAAAGTCACCATTACAGTTGTTTTGAATTTTCAAAAAGACACCTTAACTTTGTAAGCGTCTTATTATCCCACAAAAATAGTGAATATCTTTGTAAAATGATCATTTTGACCCATTTTCTCACTATGTTTGTGAACACTCAAATAACAACGCATGAAGATCTATTTTAACTGCCAAAAACCAATTAAAAAATGCCACATTTCAACTATTTTCTTTATTAATTAATTAAATAATTAAATACTTCATCTTCTTTTCTTTATTAATTAATTAAATAATTAAATACTTCATCTTCCCCAAATTTGCTGTTGGAGAAGATTTTTTCAAACAAGTACTTTTAGGAATCAACAATGGTGACATCAACCTCGACACCAAGTTCAATGGTGAGTGGGGTGATTTGCTTGACAACATTTGGGGAGCTAAAAAGGTCAATCCGCGCTCGTGAACCCTCAACTCAAACTTGTCCCATGTATTTGTGCCTTCTCCATAGGAAGACTTCCTAGGGATAATGTTATTTGTTGGTGTACATCTTGCACCTAGAAACGACTATAAAGAGTTTAAAATATGAAAATATTGATTTTTGGAAAGAATAAGGAAATCTGGAAATTTTGTCTAAGTTAAGAAAGTGAGTTTTGACCATTTTCAAACGGTCATAACTCCTAGCTCATGAAGAGTTAGGATCAGATATTGATATGGTTGAAAAGCTCTTGAAGAGATATTTCCAACGCCGCCAAGATTGCACGATTTCGACATCGTATGAGTGAGATATGCCTTTCGGAAGTTGGGCTGTTGGATTGAGAAAAGTCCTAATCCGGATTTAGAGAAGGGCAAAGTAGTCTTTTCTCTAATTAATTTCCTAATTTGATTCTAGGGATTTATTGGGGTAAAAACATGACTTAGTCAGTTTGGAGAATTGAGAAATACGCTTAGGGCTTGGAGAAGAGAGAAAAGAAGAAAGAAAGGGAGAAAAAGGCAAGAATTCGTCAAGATCATCCAAGCTTGCAAGTGGAATTCGTCGGGGGTAATCCCTATGTGAGATATTTTTGTGTTGGATTAGTTCACCCACACACCAACTTTTTTAAATCCAATTGTTTTGAGTTGTTTACATGTTGAAGAAGTAAGGTTCTTGAGGAACAAATTGTAGAATTCTTGTTGGTTGAGTTGTTGATGCTTGAGGTGAGTTGATTCATGTTTTCAAGTTATTTTTTTAGTTAGATTGGTTTTATATAGAGGGTACAATGGATCCTAAGGGCATCTCCAACCCAATCCTCTATTTTACTCTCCAAATATAGAGTTCTCTATTTTTTCAGACAACCAACTCCAACCCAATTCTCTATTTTACTCTCTAAAAAGGAATCTTTTTCTCTCTCCTCAATATTATATTATTATTTCTATTTCATTCTTATTTTCTTACTATTTCATACTATAAATCCTTTTTTTTT